>NC_043957.1:48584735-48884735 GCF_902148855.1 Sphaeramia orbicularis
AGTGACGGACTGTTAAATATCATATGGTGCCAGCAGCTGAAATTGCTTGAGGGAAATAAATTGATCTTATTTCAATCCGACATTGACAAAGACGAAAACTCAGGGAATTTTATCCATAATTTTTATACGTTTTAGTTTTGTAAACACACAATACAGTTTCAGTTATCGTTTTTTTCTTTTAATTATAGTTTTTATTTATTTCAGTTAACGAAAATGTTTTT
Organism: Sphaeramia orbicularis; assembly: GCF_902148855.1. Lineage (NCBI taxonomy): Eukaryota > Metazoa > Chordata > Actinopteri > Kurtiformes > Apogonidae > Sphaeramia > Sphaeramia orbicularis. Next base: position 48,584,957 of record NC_043957.1, read on the forward strand.
ACAATTTTAGTTTTCGTCATTTCGTTAGTTTTCGTTAATGATAATAACCTTGAGGGGGGGGTGACTTATTGTCCAGGTGATACCTCAAAATGGAAAATTAATAAATAAATGAGAAATGAAAATACATCTAGGTAAAAAAAAAAAAAAAAAAAAAAGGAATTATAGATACTCAAATGAATTCATGTCGAACTGGTTTTACATTGATTGATTGATTGATTGATTGATTGATGTATTTATTTCGAATATGAATGTCAAACAGAAGAAAATAAATAAACAAAACACTTAAACATAAGACATATATTACATATTCAAAAAGGAGTGAGAAGAAGTACAACTCATAAACTCCCACCCCTTCTCCTTATATAATTAATAACAATAATAACCTTCCTCGTCTAATCTTATCTATACACTATGCCATAATATGACTGGATTAAAGGTTGGACATCGTATATGAGATTTACAACATGAAAAAGTTGTCTTTTTCTGTCGGAATGATTACACTGTTCTACAGTTACTTACAAATATCTACTTCAGACATTAAACGTGCTAAATCTTATATACTTTAATAAGATGAATCAGAAAACAAATGACAGAAGTGCTGGTTAGGTCATGTTTTCAGTATACAGGGTGGGGAAGCAAAATTTACAACAGGGGTCTCAAACATGCGGCCCGGGGGCCAAATGCGGCCCGCCAAAGGTTCCAATGCGGCCCGTGGGATGAATTTGCAAAGTGCAAAAATTCCACAGTCAAGGCTGTGAAACTCATTTTAATTCAGGTTCCGCATACAAGCCAATATGATCTACAGTAAAATAATAGCACAATAACCTACAAAAAATAACGACTCCATATTTACTTCCGCCAAGGAGGTTATGTTTTTGCCAGGGTTTGTTTGTTTGTCTGTTTGTTTGTTTGTTTGTTTGTTTGTCTGTCCGTTAGTGTGCAACATAACTCAAAAAGTTATGGACAGATTTGGATGAAATTTTCAGGGTTTGTTGGAAATGGGATAAGGAAGAAATGATTAAGTTTTGGTGGTGATCGGGGGTGGGGGGGCCCACGGGGGGGGCCACTGATCAGCCTTGGCGGAGGTCTGCGCTCTCCGAGTGCTTCTAGTTTCTTCTCGGTTTGATGTGAAAAAAATATTACATTATGCCTATAAATAATGGCAACTTCAAATATTTGTCTTTGTTTTAGTGCAAAAAATAACATTAAATAACTAGAAAAGCACTCGGAGAGCGCAGACCTCCGCGCATAATCGGTGATACAAATCCTACATTTATTTTTTAAAATAAAATCCGCCTTCTGGATCAGATCCGGATCAGCCTTTGAAATGTGATAGAGGACCCCATTGTCAATTCCTGGGTTAAATTTCATGAGTTTTGGTCAATAATTAAGCGAGATATTGGGAAACGAAAATTTTGGCCCCATTTACCACAATGTTAACGAAAATTTCAAAGTGATCCAGAATCCAGGATTTCTTCCGTATCACCCCCAAAAGTTAATCATTTCTTCCTTATCCCATTTCCAACAAACCCTGAAAATTTCATCAAAATCTGTCTGTAACTTTTTGAGTTATGTTGCACACTAACGGACAGACAAACAAACAAACCCTGGCAAAAACATAACCTCCTTGGTGGAGGTAATGAAAATATTCACATTTACAAACTGTCCTGTAACAATAAAATGCAAATAACCTGAACAACTATGAACAACCTGAAATGTCTAAAGAAAATTAAGCACAATTTTAACAATTTTCTGCCTGTTACTGCTGCCTTTGTAGAGCCGATACATAATGCTTGTTAAAATTGCACTTAATTTTCTTAAGAATTTTCAGTTTTTTCAGGTTATTCACAGCTTTTTTTTATTGGGATAGTTTATAAAAGTAAGTATTTTCATAAGTAAAGGGTTTTTTTTTGCACTAAAACACCGACAAAAATTTGGAGTTGTCATTATTTATAAGTTATTATGCTATTATTTTACTGGTCCGGCCCACTTGAGATCAAATCGGGCTGAATGTGGCCCCTAAAAGAAAATGAGTTTGAGACCCCTGATTTACAATGAACATTTAGTTGTTTTTTCTCAGCAGGCACTACGTCAATTGTTTTGAAACCAAACATATATTGATGTCATAATCATACCTAACACTATTATCCATACCTTTTCAGAAACTTTTGCCCATATGAGTAATCAGGAAAGCAAACGTCAAAGAGTGTGTGATTTGCTGAATGCACTTGTCACACCAAAGGAGATTTCAAAAATAGTTGGAGTGTCCATAAAGACTGTTTATAATGGAAAGAAGAGAATGACTATGAGCAAAACTATTAGGAGAAAGTCTGGAAGATACTATTAAAGAAGAATGGGAGAAGTTGTCACCTGAATATTTGAGGAACACTTGCACAAGTTTCAGGAAGCGTGTGAAGGCAGTTATTAAGAAAGAAGGAGGACACATAGAATAAAAACATTTTCTATTATGTACATTTTCTTGTGGCAAATAAATTCTCATGACTTTCAATAAACTAATTGGTCATACACTGTCTTTCAATCCCTGCCTCAAAATATTGTACATTTTGCTTCCCCACCCTGTATTTATAGAGCACTTTTCACAGAGAGTCACAAAGTGCTTTAACAAATCAAATCAAAATCAAATCAAACTTACAGAAACCCAGCAGAATCCTCCAGGAGCAAACACTTGTGACTGGTGACAGTGGTGAGGAAAAACTTCCCTTTAACTGCAGAAACCTGGAGCAGACCCAGACTCCTGAAGGATGGCCATCTGCCTTGACCAGTTGGGGTTAAGAGAGAGAGTAAAGGAGGAGAAGAGAGAGAGAGCGATAGAGATATAGAGAGACTGGGGGAGAGGGGGGAGGTAGGGGGAAACATTATTATTGGTTTATTATAATGTAATTATTATTAACATTATTGGTCCTTCTGAACAACCAAAAAAAAAGTTTTTTCAAATATCAATTTCCTTGTATGATTTTCAATTTTGTATCGTATTTGATACATTGGGTTTCAGTGCTCAAATATTACTATTTTGAACAAACAAAAACATAATATAACACAAACATGTCTGACAAATTGGTAATTCCTTTTCAAAATTGGTAAAGTTCTGTCTCCTTCTTCAATTCCACTGGTCTACAGTTTTTTAGAAATGATTTGCTTCAGACATTAAATGTGCTAAATGTTACGTATTTTAATAAGATTAATTGGAAAATAAATGACAAAAGTGCCGGTTTGCTGATGTTTTCAAGGTATATGATTAAGTGTTATTACACATATATTGGTTTATGTACATTTATATAATGGTTTTATAAATCGTCCACTAAATAGAACCTGTAAAGTGAATGTATTATGTATGTATGTATGTATGTATGTATGTATGTATGTATGTATGTATGTATGTATGTATTATGATGTTCAAAGTTTTGTATGAATGAAAAATAATAAATAAATGTTTATAAAAAAAAGATACACAGGGTGGGGAAGCAAAATTTACAATGAACATTTAGTTGTTTTTTCTCTGCAGGCACTACGTCAATTGTTTTGAAACCAAACATATATTGATGTCATAATCATACCTAACACTATTATCCATACCTTTTCAGAAACTTTTGCCCATATGAGTAATCAGGAAAGCAAACGTCAAAGAGTGTGTGATTTGCTGAATGCACTTGTCACACCAAAGGAGATTTCAAAAATAGTTGGAGTGTCCATAAAGACTGTTTATAATGGAAAGAAGAGAATGACTATGAGCAAAACTATTACCAGAAAGTCTGGAAGATACTATTAAAGAAGAATGGGAGAAGTTGTCACCCGAATATTTGAGGAACACTTGCGCAAGTTTCAGGAAGCGTGTGAAGGCAGTTATTGAGAAAGAAGGAGGACACAGAGAATAAAAACATTTTCTATTATGTACATTTTCTTGTGGCAAATAAATTCTCATGACTTTCAATAAACTAATTGGTCATACACTGTCTTTCAATCCCTGCCTCAAAATATTGTACATTTTGCTTCCCCACCCTGTATATGATGGTGTTATTACACACATGTTGGCTTATGTACATTTATACAATAGATCACAGATGTCAAACATGTGGCCCAGGGGCCAAATCTGGCCCACCAAAGTGTCCAGTTCGGCCCTTGGGATGAATTTGTGAAATGCAAAAATTACGCTGAATATATGAACAATCCTTTTAGTTCAGGTTCCACATTCAGACCAATTCAGTCTCAAGTGAGTAGGATTCAGTCAAATACTATCATAAGAACATATAAATAATGTCAACTCCAAATGTTTCTCTTTGAAAAATGAAAATATTTTCATGTATTTACACTAAAACAAAGTATAATTTTGCAAAAAAATGTGAATAACATGAAATGTTTTAAGAGAAGTAAGTACAATTTTAACAAGATTCCGCCTGTTATTGAATGTTTTGTGTGTTTGTAGATCCACTGTGATCTGTAAGTTATAATGAACATGTGTAAATGATAAACTGAGGCAGAATACACCGGTCTACAAGTTTTTAGAAATGATTTGCTTCAGTGATTAAATGTGCTAAATGTTACATATTTTAATAAGATTAATTGGAAAATAAATGACAAAAGTGCCGGTTTGCTGGTTTGCTAAAGTGAAAAAATAACATTTACAAACTATCCTTTCAAAAGATGTGAATAACATGAACAAACGGAAAAATAAGTGTAATTTTAACAACATCACTGGTCTACAAGGAAAATGCTTCCAGAATAAAAGTAATGAAATTTTACCACGAGAGTCACTGATAAAGAAAAATCAAGTCAAAAATGCTGCTTGGCTGAAGTTTCCAAGATACAGCCTTTGGTCAAAATGTGAAATTCAAGAATTAACGAGAGAATGGGTTTGACTCAAAAGGAATATTTGTCTCAGAGCTACAAGATCTACTTCAAAACACTGTCTTCATTCATTTTCTGAACCTGCTTTATCCTCACTAGGGTCACTGGGGTCGCTTGGAGCCTATCCCAGCTACATAGGGGCGAAGGCGGGGTACACCCTGGACAAGTCGCCAGTTCATCGCAGGACTGAACATATAGATACAAACAATCACTCACATTCACACCTATGGGCCTATACCTTTAGATTAACCAATTAACCTATTAGTGCATGTGTTTGGATGGTGGGAGGAAGCCGGAGTACCCGGAGAGAATCCACGCAGACACGGAGAGAACATACAAACTCTACACAGAAAGGTCCCACCCCCATCGACTGGTGTTGGAATCGAACTTGCTGTGAGGCACGAGTGCTAACCACTGCACCACCGTGTCGCCCCACAAAAAAAAAAAAAAAAAAAATTATCTTGTTTAAGAGTTAAGTTCTTATTTTAAATGTTCATACATCGTAGACATGCTTATTTCTAGATGTAACTAACTTAATTAAAAAAAATCTTGTCAGTGAAATGATCTTGCTGCATGAACAGATATTTCACTTGTTTTGAGGACCTTTTCCTCAGATTTAGTGTTTTTCTCCGGTTTTTAGTTGCTTGAAACACATTTCAAGTAACTATTGGACACTTTTCTTCATTTTGTCTTATTTTATGAGTTTATCAGATCAAGAAAACACATTTAATGAAAAACAGATTTTAAGAAATTAGCAACAGCCCTAAAAAAGTCGGCACTTGATAATGCAGATCAGGAGTGAATAATAAAAAGAAAAACCACACAGCGCAGAAAAGTCAGTAAAAATATGATTTCATTTATATTATGTACAAAATACAAATACAATTTATGTACTAAAATGTACACACTCAATTCATTAAGCCTGCCAGTGTTAACATTCAGAAAAAACGAAATTCACACTGATAATCATCCATTTTGGAGAAAGAAAGGAAAATGTACTCGCTCACAGAAATGTAAACATACACAGTAATGCAATATTTACAAAGAACAACAGGAGCTGGAGGTGACAGAAAGGGTTAGCGGCCTCACTGGAAAACACAGCCAGAAAGAAATAATAATAATTAAAAAAAAAAAACAAAAAACAATAAAACAAAACACCGGTTTTAGTGACCGTTTCTGTCCTCCAGAGTCGTCATCAGTGTGAGCAAAAACATACCAGTGATTTCAAGACGAGGAAAAAAAAAATAGCTTATTTCACATGACTTAAATGGAAAAGAAGCACATCGATGCATCTAATGTACAGTCAAATGTTTAAGTAAGTACCAGTGATCACCAAAAAAGGAGCGAATACTGAAGATACTGAAGACGTGTGTCATTTTGGTGTGCAGTTTGTTCTCTGAGGCGGTGTCTTTGGATTGTGTTTATACAGGAAATCACTTCTGTTAGTGAGTAAATATTCATCTGTTTAAACCTCTACACGATCATAAGGACTGAAATACAGAAAGCTATCGGTTTAAAGAATACTGTTAAGATGATCGAAGTTATACAAACAGTAACGTCTCCCTTACAAAAATACACAAAAAAGTATTTCTTGATCACAAATTCCTTCTTTAAAAATAATTGTAAGATCTATTTTTACTTCGGTGTTTTTTTTTTTTTTTAAGACTTCTAAAGCATGAGAAAATAACAATTCTGTCCGATAAAAACATTCAAAAAGATAGAAATAAATTATTAGCGATACAACTGTGATTCTGGCCGAAAAGGTTATTCGTGCGCATCCGGTTTAGTCTCTTAAAGAAACGTCCTCGTCCTCTGAGGTTCGGTTCGGTGAATCTGTTGTGGGTCAGCGATTCTCAGCGGCTCCGGAGGAAAAAAAAAAAAAACCACGCTGTGCTCGACAGAACGCACCAACAACCGCCGAGACAGGTAGACGCCGCCGCCGGCCAAGAAACCAGAGCAGCACAGATGGCGACAAGAAAGGACGACGGCGTTTTCCTCCTCGGCGTCAGACGGAGCGGACGAATCTGCGGATGAAGCGTGGGTCCGTCTGTGGAGTCTGGGTTTGATTCTCAGATGAACTTGGACGAGTCTCTTTTGCTGATGAGGACTTCCAGCAGCCGCAGTTTGGCTTTAACGTGCTTGTACTCGTTGTATTCCACCGCCAGCGGGGAGCGGTCCTCCTTCTGCACATTTCTGTGGGCGGAAAATGACAAACGGTGGAAAAACAATTATTTGGAGGTCAGTCCGCTGGGCTGCGTTTCTTATGTAATCAGGATGAAGTCATGTTTTTGGAGTTGTTGTTTTTTTTTTTTACCTTCCGTTTTGTCTCAGAAACTGGTCCTCGAACTCTTTCAGGTTTTTGCGGATTCTCTTCTTCTCTTCTCGAGTTTCTTGGAGCTGCTCCACAAGTTCCTGACTGTTCCAGAAACAGAAAAACTGATCTGAGTATGCGTCTAGTTTTTATATTAAAGGAAAAGTTATTGTTAATCGAAAAGTTTTACAAGAGAAAAAGATCTGTCTCACATTGTAAACGCTTCTTTTTTGCTTAGAGGTGGAATTTTTTTTTTTTTTTTTTTTTTTTGGTCAAGCCCAAAGTGAACCACATGTATTAGGTCCAGACTTAGAAAGAAAAAATATCTCAAAACAGGAAGAAGTAACACAAAAGACTTCAAATTCCACCACAGATTAGACCTTTGAGATTGAGGCGACTTTGGCTGAAAGGTGATACTGTGGTGAATTGGTAGTATGCATGACGGAATACGCCATTTTTGCTCTGTTTTTTTTCCATTTTTTTACCACGAAATTATATAAAAAACTGAAGACAACAAGCCAGAACAACAGCTTTCTGCAGTTAAACCTACTTCCTGCAGCTTTAATTGATATTTTTCTTTATTTCTGTGTGGTTTTAACTCATAAAGACCAAGTTCTACTTTTCTGGCAGTTCCCAAATGAATTTTTCTCTCTATTTAACCTTTCTTAAGCGATTTATCCCCATTTATTGTAATATTATCCTCTGTATTTTACATTTCTCAGTGTAAATGATGTATTTTTCCATATATTTAATTAGCTGATCATGCAGATGTTCATAATCAGTAAATTCAAAGGTTATTTTATCAGAAAAAGTGGCTTTTTCAGCAAATTTATCAATAACTAAACATAAAACATTGATCAAACTCTATGGATTTTACTGGTGAATCAATGTTGTAGAACACAGGTGTTAAACATGCGGCCCGGGGGCCAAATCCGGCCCCCCAAAGGGTCCAGTCTGGCCCCTGGGATGAATTTGTGAAATGCAAAAATTACACTGAAGATATGAATCATTTGAGTTCAGGTTCCACATACAGACCAATTTAATCTCAAGTGGGTCGGATCAGTAAAATACTATCATAATAACCTATAGATAATGACAACTCCAAATTTTTGTCTTTGTTTTAGTGCAAAAAAAACAATTAATTTGTGAAAATACTTACTTTTAGAAACTATTTTTAATTTTCTTTAGACATTTCAGATTGTTCATATTTGTTCAGTTTATTCACAACAGGATAGTTTGGAAATGTAAATATTTTTTATAATTTAATGTTATTTTTTGCACTAAAACAAAGACAAAAATTTGAAGTTTGTATTATTTATAGGCATAATATAATATTATTTTTTTCACATCAAACCGAGAAGAAAATCTGGAGTCATTATTTTTTGTAGGTTATTATGCTATTATTTTACTTTAGATCATATTGGTCTGTATGTGGAACCTGAACAAAAATGTAATAATAATAGTAGTAATACATTTTTGCACATTGCAAATTCATCCCACAGGCTGGATTGGAGCCTTTGGTGGGCCGCATGTTTGAGACCCCTGGGTTAAATAAAAATAGGACCAATGGCCCTGTAGCTTACCAGCCAAATTAAAAGCTTTGGGAAATGTATCCAGATGCTATTTATTATCACCCAGTTCTGTGTATTTATTCTATTACAGAAATAGCCCATGTTTTGGTCATATTCCAATCAGATCTGTAAAAAAATTCAAATTCCAACTTGATATCATTGATACTGATTTATTGGATTTATTTACTGTTATAATGGGAAAATTTTTCAAAGTCGCACCAAATCCAGAATCAGATCCAGATCGAAATAATTTCAATACCTTGTGTTGACATCATCATCATTTGAAGTCAATCAGAACTGTAGTTTTAGAGAAAAAGACATTGAAATGTTTTCCCCATAAGAGCCTATGTTAAATTTTCCGTAAGTTCCCGGATCCAGAAGAAGATCCTGATCAGCATGTGGACATTATGTTTTGGTCATTGCCCCATCAGGGCTGGACTGTAGAAATTTACATTGGATATCATTTATATTTACTGAGTTATTGTATCGGTCCACTTCCTATCTCTTATAACACTGGTCAACAACAAATTTATTGTTTAAGTTTTTTGAGCTGATTTAGGATCATTTTGGTGTGCTGAATCCAAAAATCTCATTAATTTTGCTCAATCAGGTCAACTTTCTGAACTATGCTACATATTGGCTTTTTAACATTTTTGCTTACATTTATGGGCATTTTCACATCATATGATACAAAATTCTTTCATATGTCTTGCAATAAACGAGTTCTGAAGATTTTACTTTTGCCAATTTATGATTAATGTTTTTTTTAATATTACAGGTGAATGAAATGGCTTCGACTAGAAGATCTTGCAAAAATAGCGTGACGTATTCTGCTACATCTGCAGTGAATACACCATTGTACCTAACAGGAATCCTGTTAGAAAATGATTTTTTTTCTTTTAAAACCTATTTTGGGTGAGAACTATATAAAAAAATCAACTGATAAAGTCACAAAAATGTAATCGATTTTGTGAGAAGATCAAATTTTTCAAAATCAAATTAGCAAAAAAACCTGACTTGATTGAGAAAAACAGATGTCATTTTTGGATTTCGCGGTGCAAAATGGTCCTAATTCAGTTGAAAAAACCTAGACAACTTGCAAAAAACATTTTTCAAAGTCGCACCAAATCCAGAATCAGATCCGGATCCAAATAATTTCACTAACTTTTGTTGACATCATCATAAAGAAGCTGTATACCAAGTTTGAAGTCAATTGGAATTGTAGTTTAGGAGAAGAAGACGATTGAAATTTTTGTAACGGACGACAGACGACGACAACGACGCCAGATGACGACGATAGTTTACAGCCTGTCGGTCGGTAAGATAAAAATCAGTAAATAAAGTCCTTCTTACATGGTGGCAGAGTGCAGGTTGGACAGCCTCATATCACTGGTATTCTTAGAGGGTGAAAGCTCATCCACAGGTGAAATGAAACCGTCCGTTTCCTCGTCCATGTGGTCCAGGAAGCCCAGCACGCTGAGGTCGGGTCGAACGGTGACGGTGAACTGAGTCTTAGTGTCTGCGTCGTCCTCTGAACCGTCCTCTTCCTCCTGCGGGAGCAAAACAAACGTCAAACTGCATCCGAGGACTGAACGGGGGCTTGGTTTTGAAACGTGCAGCGAGGGGGCGTCACTGATTGGACCTCGGGCCTTCAGGCTACAAACACTGCAGAGGAATCATGGGAAAATCATGCTTGTTAGTCACAAATGGTTAAAAAATCATCACGGTAGAAGATGCAGTTCCACGGCGGCCGATCATCACATCATTCAGGTCTGTAGTCGGATTCATAGTGAGTATGAATACTGTTAATAATGAGGACGCAGAAATGATTTATACACGAGCAGAACCAGCAGTCTGCATGAAATAACCCCCAAAAAACACTCAGAGCAATGACTGAAGATGCCGTTCTGGTTTAGCACACATCATTGCCAGTGGTGGAAGGAATATTCAGATTCCTTTGGGTCTGTCAGCGTTTTACTCTTACATATGATCATATTTGGATTCATTTTACTGCTGCATGAATGAGTGGGTTGTATTTTCCAGCTGTAGACGTTTAAGACTTGAGGTCGTTCGTTTTACTTTTGACACTGTTGCTACTTTAAACTACAGCACAGGTGTCAAACATGCGGCCCGGGGGCCAAATCCAGCCCGCCAAAGGGTCCAATCCGGCCAGCGGGAAGAATTTGTGAAATGCAAAAATTACACTGAAGATATTAACAATCACTGGTCTCAAAATCATTTTAATTATCTACCTCTGACGAAGATTTATTTCTTCAGCCTTTATTTTTATTTTTTTTATTTTTTGAAGTGAACATTGGTTGCTATAATTGTTACTGCTGTTTTAAATTTCATTATATGTGTCTGTGGCGGTGTATGAGAATATATTTGCAGCTGTGTAGGGGGAAAAGAAATTAATTGAACTGTATATTGGAATGTATAATTGTACTGTACTGAAAAAAAAGAGAAAATTTAATAAAAATTAAGTTAAAAAAAAAAAAAAAAAAAAAATCATTTTAATTCAGGTTCCACGTACAGACACATACAGTCCAATTAGATTTCAAGTGGAACAGACCAGTAAAATATTATCGTTATAAATAATAATATATAAATAATGACAACCCCAAATTCTCTTTGTTTTTTGGTGTAAAAAGGTAAAATTACATGAAAATGTTTACATTACCAAACTATACTTTTACAAAAAAACGTGAATAACCTCAACAAATATGAACAAATGGAAATGTCTAAAGAAAAGTAAATGCAATTTGACCAATATTCTGCCTGTTACTAAATATTTTGTGCGATTGTAATGCACATGTGTAAATGATAAACTGATAAACCGAGGTGTAATATTGTTAAAATTGCACTTGTTTTTCTTAAGACAATTCAAGTTGTTCATGTTATTCAGATTTTTAGGGAAACTTTGGAGATGTAAACCTGATCACAATATAATTTTACTTTTTTCACTGGTATTATTTTACTGGTCCAGCCCACTGGAGATCAAATTGGGGTGAATGCGGCCCCTGAACTAAAATGAGTTTGATACCCCTGATCTACAGTAACGCATCATATTCTACGAGACTTTTTTTTTTTTTTTTAACAGCACACATGTTTATCTGTTTTATCTATTTATGGGTCAAAACACAGTAATGTCCCGTCAGAGAGCGAACTTTTAATTGACTGCCATTCCAACATTTATTTCAATATAAAGTAGCTGTTATTTTAGATAATCCCTTATGGTCCAACTAAAGCAAATATTAATTTAAAAGTAAAAATGTGGCTCATTTAGTAACACTAATCTGTCAAATTGTCTCTAAAATGTCCCGTCAGAGAGATTTCGAATACCGTGTTTTGACCCTTATCTGTTTTTTTTTTTTGTTTTGGTTTGTTTTTCATGCCTATACTTTTTATTGCTTACCTGCTGTAATGTTTTTAATGTTTTATGTAAAGCACTTTGAACTGTCTATATAAATAAACCTGCCTTGCCTTGCAGAATTATGTTTTTCTAGTATCTTTTATCTGAGTTCCTATGTGTATAAGTATGCACAAACGGCAAACAAAATTTTTGAATCTTTGACGGTTCTATGTTTGTAGTATCACCGATCTGTGAGAACCACATACAGTTGCGGAAAAAAATTATTAGACCACCCCTTGTTTTCTTCAATTTCTTATTCATTCTAATACCTGGTACAACTAAAGGTACATTTGTTTGGCCAAATATAATGATAACAACAAAAATAGCTCATAAGAGTTTAATTTCAGAGCTGATATCTAACCATTTTCCATATTTTCTTGATAATAACCAAAATCACTTCAGTTCTTACATCAATATCTATGGCATTGTACTGACAAACACAGTGCTTTTAGGCATTCCATGTTTTCTTTTCTGTCTGTTTTAGTCACATGATACACACAGGAGTTAGTACTTGATTGCATAACCATTGTTTTTGATGACTATTTAGGGGCTAATAATTTTTTCCGCGACTGTATGAAAGAAAAACAGGCCTGATTTCAGCTTTATGATGGGTTATTTTCCCTCTAATCCCTGTGTTTTTAAGGTGTTATGATGTACAAGAATCTGGTGGAAAATGCTGCGTCTTTTAACGCTGTAGCCTGGTACGGCTACGTAAAGACAAACTGTCCACAGATGTAAACGCAGATCAGTGACAAGGATCTGCAGAGTATTATAAAGAAAGATGAGCTGTCTAATTAAGTGAACTGTCAAATTGAGCATTTTAGACTCCCAAGATCCACAAAAATATATCTACAAAAAAAGTGCAACTAAAGTGTCGAACAGGACTAATCATAAGTGTTGATGTTTATGTAAATGATATTCCTGTTTGTTTTAAGTATCCTGGCAATTTTCCATTTTAGTTCAACTTAACCTTAATAAGGAACCATAAAGAATCAAGACATTTAGACATATGTGGTTGGAAAGGAATGGAAGAAACTGAAAACTAACTAAAGATGGAGTAAAAAGTACAGTATTAAACAGATTATAAGATTTTTTTAAAAATGGAAACACTAAAGTAAATGTCCTTCGATTCCACCACTGGTAATTGTTGGTAACAAGCTGACAGTTTAGGCAGATTATCCATGCCACATTATTTAGGAAGTAAAACTGAAAGCAATCACAGTCAAAATGCCACTACGTTTCATCACAGTTTACAGATTTCGTCATTAAGATCTGGTCAGAAACTGTTAGTTCGTTTAACTCGGTTTAACTTAGTATAACTAGTCTTACTAATGATGCACTGATTAAATCTCACACAGCACATGTTTGGATCTAAATCACAGAGAGCTACAAACATTATGTCCAGCAGCTACTGATTGGATCCCCCTACAGATGTTCTGGGCAGGAAACAGGCCGATCAACAGGCAGTGATTAGGTTTAATAGAGGGGGTACGTGGTAGTAAATGGAGGGGGGTGGGATTCGGAGGGCAGCTGGAGACTGATTATTGAAGCAGCAGCAGCAGCGGCAGCAGCTCTTCACCTTGATATCATCGAAGAAGAGTGCGGTTTCGCCCTCGATAATGGGCTGAAGGAGGGGGCCTCGGCGTTTGCTGGAAGGAGAGCCCTGTGGTGACGATTAAGAAGGAGGAGTTATGACCAACGCCCAGACGCTGAGGACGGGGTCCGCAGCAAAGAAACCAGAAAACACCACTGTTCGACGGTTGAGATCTTTACATTTTCCTCCACAGACGAACACGTACTGTATGTTAAACCGTAAAAACTTTTAACCTTTTAACAAACACCCTTTCAGTGGTTGAGGCTCACAGAAGAATTCTAAAGCCATCTGAAAGGGCACGTCCTCTGGTTTCTGTGTTTACATTGTGTGTGAAACCAGGTCAAACACGGTTCCAGTATAACTGTGATCCATAAATGAGTCACCTGGATGTCAAAAGGTTAAAAGTGAGAAAACAGACAGAAGATTGACCTTTGAACGACAATTATAATGTTGCACTACTGTATTAGAATTGTGTTGCACAGCTTCCAATTTACATGATGAGGATTAGAGGAAGTGCATTATATAATGCATGTGCTGTGAAGCTACAATGCACGTCATATCTTATGTAATAAAATGTTTATTAAAAAACTGACTAAAGTATGATGTCAAAGGAACTGTACAGTTTTAATACATTACCTGAGATTAACAGATTCATTTCTTTTTAGAGTTCAGATCCAGATTTCATTTGGTGCTACAGTTCTGCTTCACTTTCTTTTAAATCCTATATTATCCTGGGATGGTTTCTTTTTTATTTGCTGTTTACTTGCTGTTAAATACTTTCCAACATGACAATAGTAGAAGGGTCATAAAAATAAAAATATATTATAATCTGTGGATGGATTACAGATGTTCTAAGAAAACAAATACTGATAGTGTTTATCTCATTGAAGTGTGAGTGTTATCTTTAATCTAAAAATGTGATTTGATGTTTTCACATCACTGGGTTCTCTCCTGTTTTCTGTGGTTCGGAGTCAATCAATCACCTATGAGCTCCTTTACGACCGCTGGATTGACTGAGCTCCTACAGATGGATTTAAGAGCCGTGCAAGTGGATAACACCCACAGCAGGCAGCTAAGATGAGTGGACGTTTTAACAATGTGGTGACTGTGGGAGAGGCTGCAGGAAACCCAGGCAGCTGTGGAGTGAAGCAGGTGGCGGTGGAAACGTGTGACACTTACGATGACGGGGATGGTGGAGGCTCTGCACAGGATCTGCTTGACCAGCCGGTATCTGTCGTACAAAGGCTTCATGATCTGCCTCTCGTTCTTTGTGACCTGAAGTGAGAAAAAGACGTTAAAACAGACAGCTTGTTAGCAAGGTATTAGGTTCTTTCTGTCTGTTATTCTGGGCCTCCCTGCAGACTAACTAGCAGCAGCGCTAGCATAAAACAAAGTGACAGCTAACCCACATGGACCTGGTATTCATGACAACCCTTTGGTCTGTTCTTTAGAGCGTGAATGTCATTAAACACCAAAGTATGCAGCATGGAGGAGGAGGGGAAGGAGGGAGAGGAGGGTGGTGGTGGAGGGGACAGTAAGGTCAGCTACACTTCCCGATATACGACAATATGAGAAGGGATTGGACGGCGCAATTATTGCAATTGGATTCAGTCCAATGTCAAACAAAGTATGTGTCGACCCCTTTATAGTTCTGGTTTGTTGTCTTGTAATTATTGTGAAGTTTGTCTGTTAACAAATGCTTTATTTAAACTTTGATTTATACATTGAACTAATGAGTTCCTTTCATTATTTAGCACACAATGCCAGCCAGAATAAGGCTTGAGACATTAGGCTCCTCTAAATTACAATCTGGGTCACAAGGAAGTGGTAAACAATGTGCAGAAATGAGAAATGTCTTATGAAAGACATGCATACAAGTAAATGTAGTGAGTACTATCAGCATTATCAGCCACTGTCAGTGTTTTATGTCATATAGGATGTTCATGCTCCTCCGTGAATGTGTGTTTAGCTCATTGCTGTTGTTGTCCTGTCAGAACCATTTATCTCTAAAAAGTCAGCTTTTCATGAGCTCAGAAAATATTTGTTTTTGTGGAAAAACAAGACAGTTCTGACAGAGAAGGTGTAGGCTGAAGCTATAGTTTATTACTCCTACCCTTTGTATATATCAGTTAAAATAACCTCTAAATAAAACAGTCTCCCTGTAGTTTGATGAATAGTTGGCTAGTTATCAGACAAATGTAGGACAATATTTACAATACATGCAGGAGAAAATGTAAATAGTCAAAGTGCAGTGGTTCTCTGTGTTCCTTCAGTGTGTACAGTTTGGTGTTTAACTTACTGGTCGTCCGTGGATGCTCTCGTAGTAGAGCAGAGCTTTCTGCAGGGCGACCTTCTCTGCTCCGATCTGTTCCCGGGTCATATCCTGCCACCAGGGAACAGGAAGTGAGTCAACATATTTCAAAAACAACGTCGCGACACAGGGTTAATTCCTCATGTTTGGTCTGAACGCCGACAGCATCGTTAAGTCATGTGATGCAGGGGCGGCGGTGGCGGCCTCACCTTGATGTCCTCGGGTCGGTTCACCTCCTCCCTCTTCTCCTGCAGCTTCTTCAGAATGCTCTCCAGTGTGGCGTCCGCTGGCGGTTTGGGCACCTTCTCCTGCTGAGGCTTCTTCTCCAGCTGAGAGCCGAAGCTTTTGGGCAGTGTGTTGCTGCGCTGGCGGGTCAGCGGCGGCAGATCCTCCTCAGACTTCATCAGTTTGTGTTCTGACGAGGAAACATGCACGTTTACTAATGCACCTCACCCATAACAGACAGATGAGCACTGTTCTGTTCTGTGTGGTACCTTTTAACTCTTTGCGGAGCTTGGACAGTTCAGTGAGCCATCGCAGCACTTCTGGGTTTGCAGCTTTATCACTGTGGGAAGGCTAGACGGAAAAAATAACAACAACAACGATAAAGCGGCAGAAGCAAACAGATTCTACTTAAAATAAACTAATGTGTGGGATCATGTGCCGGTGCTTAAACCTCTTAATGAGACAGCCATTAAGGCAACGCAGATTAAAGATTAAAGATTAAAGATTTTCAGTTTAGTTTTGTCACTGTTATGTGCTTTTTTTATTACATTTTTTTAATGGCTCATTTAGTTTTTTCTTGTTCTTACATGTGTTTTGCTTCCTATGTGAAGCATTTTGCGAACTTTCCTTTCGTTAGTTTTATATGACAATTCTAATCCAAACCTACCCTGTATTTTCTCTCCTCTTCAAACCTCTCCTCAAATCTGTGGATCTTTTTCTTCAATATGTGGATCCTCTTTGTGAGCTGAGCAGACGTAAGCTCTTCCTTCTCGTCATCACACGAGCCGAGGGAAGAACTCCTCCTGCGACTGGAAATGACCAACAAACTCATTAAAACTCATTCCTTCTTTCGTCGATGCGTTCAGTGCAGCCTCAGAGAACCATCTGAAGTATTTACCTGACAAACGAGTGTGCGTTTGGCGGTGATGGAGGCACTTCAGTGTCATCCAGGTACTGCTGGCACTGTCCGTAGGCGTAAAACCGAGGGGACACCATCGGGTCGCTGTCCTCCTCCAGCAGCTGGCGAATCAGGCGGCCGCCGGCGTGAGGCGACAGTCGGGCCTCCTCGCGGTCCATACTCTCCCTCTGCAACGATGAGTACGCCGGCACCGGTTCTGAGCAGAACACAAACACACACACATCTGCTGTTGACAGGTGTAACTTTAGAAGAAACAAATAACCCAATACAAACAAACAGACAAACCAGGATGTTAGTCTTATCTGCATCTGTTTCATGGTGGTCAGCAGAGAGATCGTTGGTATTTGTGCAGTAAATACAGTTTAATTTACTGGAAAAAGACGTTATCAAAACTGTCATATTTAGAGTCTACAAATACGAAACATAAAATTCAGTGAAATTTGTCATTTATCATGAAAACTATTTACTTCAAGAAGACACAGTTACTACATCTCTGACATTTCATTACTTTTTATTTTCAATTCTTTCAGTTGTTTTCATTCTTTCATTTCACATGAATTGAATGAGATAAAAAGTAGATTTATTTTTAGTCTTATTGTAAGCAACTGACAAAGTTGAGTCTAATTTCACTGTTAGTCGAAATTTTTCAAGTCAAAAATGACATTTTTACATTCAGAGTTTCATCCGTCATCATGAGTCAACTTTATTTTATTGTGACTGCTAGTTTGAACTTTTTGTACCTACAGAAATGTTCTCGTGTAATAATAACCCTGTGTCTCCCTTTTAACATTTCTACGCTCCTCTGTGGTTTTATGGCAAAATCAGGATTGTGTTGCTGTGTCTAAAACTGTTGTGGGGGAAAAAAAAACTAAACAAAAAACCCTCCTCTGAGGCTCAGTGGACACAGATGTTGCTCTTCTTTCTGTTCATCCCCTGGCTACAGTCTCCACTCTGGCAATAATTATGTCTGGTGAAAATAGCCACGCAGATACCCCTGACAATCCCCCAGACTATTAATAATGCCTGGCTCTCCGTGGGATAAAGTCAGGGCGTGACCCCTGTGGAGAGGTGGGGTGATGAGTTTATGTTTTAGTTTCCACTCTTCGTGGTGAGATAAACCTGTCTGAGAGAGTCGACGGAGACACGTACGATGAGATCGTTCGCTGTTAGAAGGAAAGGAGGGAAACTATAGAGACAGTGTCAAAACAGGAAACGCAGCAGGAGTTAGAACTTTGTGGAAAACGACAGACTTGTAACTTTAGGTGTCAGGGGATGCTGGAAATATACGGTGAGATGTTACACAGGGAGAGGAAATGCAGGGAGTGAAAACAAACTCAGAGGGAAACTGTCAGGGTAAACATTCAAGGTGTCAGAATGCACCCAAGAAAATACACACACCCAGTCTAAAAGTGCACATGCATATTTTTCTTAGCTAGGGTGAGTTTGGGCCGTACGAGAAGCAACTTGGCTCAAATTCCAGTGTTGGAGTCCCAGGGGTTCTCCTGTACTTCTAAGTACGTGCAGTTTATCAAGTCACAACTCCCAGGCAAGTTATAGCTTGCACACAGCGGCAGGTGAAACGTTCAATCACACATAGTGTCTTCAGAGGTCCATTATGTTGCTTAGAGAACAGCGGAGCGGCCAGAGAGGCTCCATGGCATTTGAAATTAATCCTTTAAATCAACCGTTCACTGATGCTTCAGGATTAACTAGACTAATAAAACAGAAAACATGCCAGTTTGCCATTTCACTAAAGGTTGTTGTGAGTCTTGTACCACAGTGTTCCAGATCATTCAAGCATGTGTTGCCATGCAGTGGAGAAGGTGACCCAGGCAGCCGTCCTTCCACTCTGCCTTTCTTTCATTCTCTCTGGGATGTTATTTGCAGCTAGCAAGTCAACACTGACAGCAAAGACAGGTAACACTTACCGTCACAATAACTTGAATGGAAAATGTGTTTGAAATCAAGGAAAGGGGTGTTAAAGAGCGGAGAATCTGGCAGAGGAAAAGAGAAAGAGGGAGAAACAGGAAAAAAAACCAAGATGAGGAACTGAAAGAATGAAATCAGAGAAACTGAAATAGACAGATGGATCAGCGTGCGTCCACTATCCTCCCTCCTGCATGGAAACTTAGATTAAAACCCTCTCCCTGATGTTTAATCTAGCACACGAGACACATGAGATTCACAGCCTTGCTGCCCAAATGTCTGTTCACGTCTTTCCAACGCTGCTGGCAGACAGACAAGGACAGAGCCGCAGCAAATATCAGGTCACCACAGCAGGCGCTGGCACAAAGTGTACTAGGACAAAGGTCCTGTAAGTCTGCCTCCATGCCCATTTGGACAATACTACGCCCTGAGGTACAGTAGGCACACTGTTGGGGAGTCACCGGATACATGGAACCACATCATGTATTTTAATTAGAAAACAAAAGCACTAACTGAAATGGTAATTAAAAAGGATGTATCACTATATATTTAAGGAGTAAAAAAACGTCAAATTTCAACGGCAGTGATGAAAATTCAACAGTATTTTCCTTCTGACATCGGAAAAGGTGACTAACATTACAGCTTTATTTTATCAAACATTTGTTAGAAAGATAATCAGATTGAATGTGGAGTATTTCCATCATTACACAGTCAATCAATTGAAAATTTTATGAGCCATCTTAAACCAATATTTAATGAGATTTTTCAGATTTTTGCCTCTTGTATCTTGTATGTATGGTTTGTGATTAAAAATTTTACTTGTAATGCTCATAAAGATCAACATTTATTGAAAAACCGAGTTTGCTGAATGGCAACTTGACTACTTTTAGTTTGATTACTATAGTTTTTGTTACTTTGGGCTTTATTGTAACTTTAGTCTGGCCTGTATTGACTCTTGGCAAAAAATCCATTTCTCATTTTTGTTTTTTTCTCCTATACTCTTTACCATGTAAAGTACAATGTAACTTTGCTGTAGAAAAGTCCTAAATATGTTATTTCCTTACTAATTAAAACAGTAACATTACTTATTACATTTTAACTGGTAAATCCGTCACCTATTACAGATTAAAAGTTACTGTTCCTGCCCATGCCCTGACATTACTCATACATTAAACTGCTTTATTAACTGCTTATTCAGTTTCGCCAGAGCATAAATCCATCTTTGTCAGAGGGGATAAACGTGCCAACTACTGAGCAAACCTTCACTTCATAATACATTTACACAGTTGGAGCTCCTGCTATGGCAAGTCCTGTGCACTTTTTCTTGCTGGGTAGAAACTGATCTAATCACAATGTGTGAGATACTGTTTGTCTGAATGGCCTGTCACATTCAATCATACAGACTCCCTGAGGCGTGAGGTCAGTTATGTGTTCAGGACAAAATGTACAGGAAGGAACCTGAAGAAAAGACGAGCAGTTGTGAAAAAGGAAACCACAACAAACAAACAAATGACGTCGGTATATAATAGTCCCATGTAAATAAACAGGACACGGCAACAGTCCACTACATCCTCTGTCATGAACAAAATGTGCAGACTAAAAGCTAAAGCAACTCACTTCATACCTTCACAAAGACAAAAAAACAGCTTTAACAGTTGGTCATATTATTTATCTGCATCCAACATGACTTAACCTTCACAGCAAACACCAGCCTTTCAGAGCTCTGTTGTTTTTTATGTATCATGTGTGGCCACTAGAGTGCTCTGCAAATCATGTCTTCGCCTGCTGATGCTCCAAAACACGAGGCTGTTGAAGTTTTGCTGCAAGTGACATGTCTGTTCTGACTGCTGAACAGGAAGCAGCGTTGTACACAGTGGGAGTGGGGGCCCGATCGCCTGCAGCGGAAGTATACCATCAGCTCACATGCAGCACAACATGCCCTTTAACTGTATTTAACTGTAGGAACCTGTTGGTTTTCATTCCACTGTGCACTTCAACAAAATGCATGGCTTTCGCCGTTCACCACAGCAACCTCCACCCACTGTCTGCTCTGTCGCAACGTCCTGACAAAACAATCACAATCTGAGTGCATGGAGATTGTGTCGTATTTCCTTTTCTGCACTAACGCCAACACTGCATAAACAAATATGAAGGAGGCTTGACAGCAGACAGATGCTTCTTTTTACCTGCTGCTGATGCATTGCATGCAGCTATTTCTGCAATCGGTGAATTAAAGATGGCAGCAAGTCTGGTCAGTACATTATATTAATCTAACAGTAGTTACACTCTAACACAGAGCAGTTACATTCAGATTTGCTCTTTAAAGCTGCCATCCACTTGCACTTGTACAGACATGATCACTGTTCCTGGATTAAACATAGCAGAAAGTCCAAACTATTTCAAGCTGGATCAATAAACTCTCTAAATGCGATCCAGATATCTTGAACCAGACGATTGATTCATGTTATCCTCCACTTTAACCATTGATTTTGACTGTGACCGACTACAGCGGTCATTTATAGCGAGTCGGGAAACACCTCAGTGATATACAGTAGAATGTAATTATTAATGCATTTTAGTCCTTCATTACAAACTGTTTATTTCTTCAACCCAGAAGGAGTGCTATGCTGAGTTAAATCTCCCCTGTGACATTAAAAAAACCACACAAGGCCCCCATGTGGAGCAACTCAACAGTAGCAAAACAAACTAAAGGAAGTGCTGCCTTTTCTTGCCAAGCGAGCAAACAAGTATGTCTTCCAGCTTCAGATAAAGGTGCCTAAAGAACTTAAGAGGATCTTTCATAATCAAATCCTGCAGGAGAAGCACAAGAAGCTGCATCAGGAGGAAGAGGAGGAGGAGGAGGAGGAGGAGGAAGAGAAGGAGGAGGAGGAGGAGGAGGAGGAGGAGGAGGAGAGGCAGCAGAAGGTGTGCAGCTGCTACCCAGACACCCATGTGCAGAGCTGGGTGGTGGACAGTGAGTGTGTAAAAAGACTCCAGTTACTACAAGACTCTTCATCCAAAATGCGTCAGTGTGAAAACTGCACGAGTGAGAAACCTAGAAACCAGCATGAGGTTGCCTCTGGCCTCACCTCCCCAGTTGCTGTCCTCGGTCAGTGCTGTCAGGTCCAGTCGGGGAACGTCCTCACAGCTCGTCTTCTCGCAGTCCGGGTCCGAGCTTCCTCGTACGTCACCGCTGCCGACCCTCCCCGTGTCACAAGCGACGGGCGACTCCTGAATCTTCATCCTTAACGTCTGTACGACCATGAGAGAAAAGAAGAAGGGAGCGCTTTCAAACCACAATGTCCAGACTGTGAACACACTCTTTAAGTTGAGCCACACACACTCCCTCTCTAGGCCCTGCCCAAACAGAAGGGGCTGTTCCCCGCACACCATTGGTCGCCTCAGCTGGCCAAAACATCCGCCCATCTGTGTTTGGCTGTGTGGTAGAGCAGGAGTGGATTGGCTCCGCCTCCTCTTTCACCCACTGGAATCCTTCACCCCTCCCTCCCTCCTTCCCTCTCTCCCTCCCTCCTTCCCGCTTATGTTCTCCCTACAGTAGTCTTCCTTGCTTTCCCTCTTTCCTGACATGCATATATTCCCCACCCGACTGCTGCTCTGGACTTGTTTGTGCAGCGAGAGCAGAAAGAGGAGGGGTGTTTGGGGTGGGAGGGGAGGGAAGGGAAGTGAGAACAAAAAAAAAAAAAAAAAAAAAAAAAAAAACAGAGACAGATTGTGAGCCAGCACACGTAGGCTGACTGGGTGATTTTTTTTTTCCCCCCTTCTCAATCTGTCTCTCTCTGCAGACAAAAATTCACCTCCTCTCTTCAACCACCTCATTACTGCTCCTGTTTTACCCATCATGCATCAGCTCATCGCCACTCACCTCCCTCTCACTATCCAAAATTTCTAGTGTCGTGTACATCATCGGAGGAAACAACATACTCAGCTGGTCATGCATTTAGAACGTGTCCATGGGTCACTTAGCGCTCAGTCCATGGGGTCCCATTTCCTCTGTCTGGGCGTGGGACCAAGCTATTTTTAGGATAAACAGATCACCCTGCTACCAGACCTCATAAATGCCACAGACTACTTTTCAGAAATGATCGTGCACATCTAGTCACAATACACCACTTTGTTTTTTTTTTTTTTTTTGTTTATGAAACTAAGATGCTGTTGTTGGCTGAAGAGATTAGGGGGGAACAGCATAATTCATCTCATTTGTGTGTGTGTGTGTGTGTGTGTGTTGTTATACTGAAGCCAAACAAGGGCGTATCAAGTCTCCTCAGCTGTTGAATGGGAAACATGTCTGATGTGAATCATGGTGGATACGAGCTGGTATGAATGTCCAGGGAACGTGGTGGCTGTGAGTGGCCGATAGTGGAAATTTACCCTGAGCAGCACTTACCGTCAATGTTTTCAAGTTAGAAAGAAAAGCCCCCCCCCTTCCATGAATAAGCACGAGCTGCACCAACTCACTAAATCAACATCGTCTTAGCACAGATCTAGCCACACGTAGACCCCTGAACTTATCCAAAACAATCACACGCTGCTGAACAAAGCAGTAACACTTACACAATGTTAACTAAGGTATTATGCAAGTGTGAGTAGCAAGTTCTGGTGTGGATTACAGAACAAATATGATGTAAATATTCATGTAAATGAATCCTAAGAATGATTTATTCCATTAAGTTTGTAGCTGCTTGTGATTTTTGTATAATTTTTTTTTTTGTTTTTACACAATATTTTTCAACAGTAGTAGCAGGTTAACTGGTATTTTACTAGTATTTTCTAAGACAAAAATGTTTATATTGATATAATTCAAGGCTTCAAATCAATACTTTTTTTAAAAAAGTAAACTGAAGATAGAGGATACAAAAATACTGATGTTACACATGGATGAAATGAACACTTTTAGTCGATGAAGTTTGTGATTCCTGTTGAAAACTTTGTAGCTACTTTGAGTTTTATTAAAAACATGATTTAAACACTTTAATTAGAAATGGGCTGACGGGTTTTTAATAAGATGTAAGATGAGACAATAGTGTTCATTACTGTTTTATAAAGCTATATATTTTTCTGAAGTGGTGTATTTTGTCAAAAGTAAGCCAAGGCCATGCATATGTCACAAAAATACCGACTTTACAGTGTGTGCAAAACACGTTACACAAACGTGCGCTTAACTGACTTAACGTGACTTAACGAACCATGAAGCAGGCCTCTGTGGAAAATATGATATTTATTCAGCTACTCTGCCCTTTTAACAGATGTGACTGAAAAGTAGAGACGCAGCAGTGAGAGAAAAGCAAAACACATCTAAAGATCTCATGAGCTTCAAACAAATTTATCTTTAGTATTCAACATGCAGTCATTTATTACAGCCTACTTGGGGAAACTTGGGGAAATCTGATACACTGCATTACATGTATTGATATTTTTTTATTCACAAGACTTATATATTGTGCAGCTACATATTTACATACTTTTGCACAAACATATTGTTGTTATTTCTATTGTAACCTTGTTTTGCAATTTACACAGCTGTGTTTTTATTGAGAAGACGGAAAACATGTATTGTATTTTAATCAGTTTTGGTTGACATTACTGATAAACAGGCATACTTTTGGTCAACATAGCCTAGTTTCTTAAATAATTTTTTTTTTTTTTTATCATTGAAGTGTTTTGTAGGAAAAAGAGTCATATTTCATAAAGAGGCTCAGTTTCTTAACACTGACCCAAGTTCAACTGTGTTTTCATGAAGTGAGTTCAGTTAAACTCTGAGTCAGTTACTCTCCTGCTGGCTTGATGGACATCTACAACATTTCTTTGTGCAGACGATATGACGGTGCAGATACGTACAGTATCCGACACTTTCAGTTTATGAGAGGGAGATCCCTTCACTTTTACAGCCTGTTTTATATTACCTTGTCAACTTACAACGTTGGCGCACTGATAGGATGAATGTGAACCATGATCCCTGCACTCACAGGTTCACCCTCAGCTCTGTCGAATATGAGCATTTTCCTTCTGTTTGGTGAATGGATTTTTTTCTAATAGCCTAATATCGTGACATTGTATAAAATAAAGATACTGTCATTTTGTCAGGAGATCAGTAGGTCAAAAACTCCAGCAGATAGATAGATAGATAGATAGATAGATAGATAGATAGATAGATAGATAGATAGATAGATAGATAGATAGATAGATAGATAGATAGATAGATAGATAGATAGATAGATAGATAGATAGATAGATAGATAGATAGATAGAAGGCTGTCAGCTACATACACCAAATACTTTTCAGCTAATGATATATGATCGATGAACACATGAATAAATGATGAATATATATTCAGAGTCACACTGAGGGAAATGTCAATACCATGGACATCATAATGTGAATAATTTAGAGTGTTGCAGCTTCAATAAATATGTTTAACCCCTAAAGACCCAAACAGCCACTGGCAACCAAAATCATCTACTGATCTAAATTATTTAATAACGTCTGATCCACTAATCCTACCAATACATGTAAATGTTTGGTTGGATACACTTGTTTTATGTTCAGTTAATGACATATTTGCTGATAGTCACTTTTCCTTCAGTTTTCTCTATTTCTGACACAATAATCCTCTATTTTAATCTGAGCTTTTATGAACATCTACATGATCAGTAAATCAAATACAGGAAAATACCTGATTTTCATTAAGAAAATGCAAAATGGAGAGGATAATATTATAATAAATGGTGATAAAACACTTAAGAAAAGTTAAATAGAGAGAAAAATTCATTTTTGTAATTGCCACAAAAGTAGCACTTACACTGCACGCTGCTGATTTATATGTTAAACATGAAAAATATGGTGCCACTGAAATAATGCCTATCGTATACAGATTCATGAGTCTACATACTACATCCAACTACATAGGCTTGGCTGAATGAACTCTGATCAGCTGTTGAGTTTCTATCTAAGGGTTTATCAACTCAGAGTTCAGGGTTACATTAAGAGTTTGTTAAATGTGTTTTCTGAAACAAACCCCAGGGAGGTAAATCCTGTTAAATTTTTTTTTAGATAAAAGTGTATAAGACATAGACTTTGTAGAAATTACAGGGACATACATATATTATGTAGACATCTGTAATATTTCAACCTAAACATTTTAATTCAGCTCCTGTGGGAACTTTCAACCCATCTAATGGTCCTTATTTGAACCGTAAAATTTTTTTAAATTCAGTTACTGATAAATTCAAGGAGCTGTTTCATTCCAGTTCAAGATCCACAGCCCCCGAAGCAGTAGCCTTTAGTTTTGGTTTTTTTTTTAATCTATTTATTTTTTTAATGTCCCTTTTAAATTACAGTAGTTCTCTTGTAATGTGTGGCTGCATATGATGCATGGCATCCTGTATAAATCAGACTGATTGATGACCTTTTACATTTACTCACATTAAATTGCATATTATAGCGCAATTCACACTAAGTGCTTTATTTATTCGTATCAAGAGGCATTCATTCAGGGATGATCAAACACGATCATTCTGAAAGTGTAGTGACCGTGACCACTCAGATATTTAATGACTAGGTATCGGTCTACTTAACATAACAACAACCTGGAGGTTTGAAGAACCTATCGTGTTCACATGACATTTAATCCAGGATCCACTATTGTTGTTTGTTAATGAGCTGCCACTGTCTGTTTTACTTCACTCCCTGCACCACATCATGCAATGAAAGACTGTACTCATTTACTTTACAACAGAGGAGGTTCTGGGTCCTCGAAGGAGGCCATTATGTAATAACACTTTAAGTCTCCAAGGTGAGAGATGTTGAGAGCAGAGCAGCTGAACAACATCTGAGCGTGTAACGTATATAAACATTTATTGCATAACTCTCAAGAGCCTAAAAACTTTATTCAGCAAGACACTTTTGTTGACAGATCCTCTTGCAAATGCAAATGACTGGTTAATGATGATTTGATTAGAAAAAAGTTGCTGTCTGATGTCTGCTCATTCTCTGCTGATGATTAGATTAGTTAATCCTACTTGTTTTAGATGATTGATGTAATTGATCTGACAATGCTGACCACCAGCAGAGTCTCTTCAAAAAGCCACCTCTCTAGTGTGGAGTTACACGTAAACCCAGTTCAAGATGTACTGACAAGCATCACCGTGGATTAACAGGAGCACAGATGTTCCAGCTCAGCATGGTCATGGTGTGTTCACATCAATATCAACATACACACATATACACACTCAGCCTCTGTGTTTGCACCAACACACTTGTGCCACAATTACATCATCATGAGAGGTCCAGCTGGTGCAGAGACAGGGCAAGTGTACATGTCTGTGTGTGTGAGTGTGTGTGTGTGATGGGGGAGGGGATGTTCTAGACAATTCTTAAGCTGCATTTGGGGGCTTACAATCAGAGTACAAACAAACACAACGCAGAATTTAAGATAATTCCAGTAGAACACAAAATGCACGTGTCTGCTGTGTCTTGCAACTGTGGTAAGACCATTTAATGAACATTAAAGCTGTTTATCACACTTTGAAAGTTTCAAAACCCCCAACAAGTGGTGTCAGGCACAACAAACCCCACCCCTCACATATATTTTAACTTATTTTGGCACTGATCCAGCTGATGTCATCATGTCTATGCATGTGCTGATGTCAGCATATCAATTGCCTCTATATATGTGGCAAGTCTGAAGTAAATTGAAACAAAATTGATGTTTTTATAGACATTTGAAGTTTTGCCCATTATAAGTAAATGGAAAAAAAGATTTTAAAAATTCATAAAAAATTTGAACTTTGACCTACTTTTCCCAAACGTAATGACATCTATTCTGGGTCACTGGCAATCTACAAACCCAATCTGGTATGAGTTTAACCAATAGTTTTGCTGTTAACAAACAATAAACAAATAAAGAAACCGAACTGAAAACAACACCCTCTGGGGTAAAAATACAAGAACCAACACCATGAAGGACAAGTCAGTCAAAAGAGGAAGAGCCATCTAACTGTGCTAAGTCCTACGAAGAATGAGGTCAAATCTGTGCCGAGTCTTTTTCAAGTGCAACATAAGTAGCAAATTGTCATGAAAATGTTAATTCTAAATCAGTGTATTCAATGTCAAATATCAACTGCAGGCACATTTGTATAGGCTGGGCAAAACCTGGTAACTGTCATGTTTCACTATAATATTCTCTGGTGTAGGTACAACATGTTCTGAAATGTGTTATCGGATTATGAAGACTAGAGCAAAAACCCACACCAGCACATTCATACAAACAAACTTTACAAAGGATCCACAGCGTGAGTAAATTTTTAAAAAGTGTAACACAAAGGGATTGGTCC
The DNA here is from genome assembly GCF_902148855.1 of Sphaeramia orbicularis. Taxonomy (NCBI): domain Eukaryota; kingdom Metazoa; phylum Chordata; class Actinopteri; order Kurtiformes; family Apogonidae; genus Sphaeramia; species Sphaeramia orbicularis. The sequence goes on from NC_043957.1 coordinate 48,613,440, forward strand.
CGAAATGCTTTTATAGGAATGCACCGATAGTGATATTATTGGCTAAAACAAAGTTTAAAATAACAATTTAAGTGATAACTGATACCAATGTCAACTTCTGTTCATTTTACTCCCCCTTGTATGCTAAGGAAACAAAAATTCTTCATTTTAAAATAACTGGAATGTTTTTTTAGGTCTTTCTGCCTGTAATCTCACTGTTTTTGCACCAGCACCAATTCCATTATATGAATTTATAAAACACCAGATAAACTTTGGTCGCTGTCACCTGTGAATGTCAACCTATATGCAGATGTTAGTCATTAAGGTTAATACTGATGTTTACTTTTTTGTCATAGGAAAGCATGTTTTATAAATTCTCAAAGTAGGAGCGTAAGACAATATGCTGTGTTGTATCGATGCTGTAAAGACTTCTAATCAATAGCTTGCAAGCAAATATTTATGGCAGACAGTTCAGTTTGTTTTGTGTTTAAACCCCAAATCCTACACAGAGTTGCTGTAATATTCTTTCCAGCCATCTGAATCTTCCACTTGATAACAAAAATGACAACCTATCGCCTATGTTTCCAGCAGCACAACATATCGCAGCAGTGGTTTAAATTGCAGATGTCTGCCGAAGGAATACCCCTACCTCCCCCTCCCCTACAGTGGCTGCTAAAAATGCAAAGAGAAACAAGACAAAGTCTGGTCTGCCTATGGTAGAAACATGAAGGCATCATCATAATGCAGAAAACAGATCATTCACTCATTCATTCATTCATTTATTCATTCCTCTTCTGAACTGCTTTATCCTTGAGAGGGTCGGGGGGGGGGGTGCTGGAGCCTATCCTAGCTACGTTTCAGGTGGAGGCGAACTGTACCATTGTATAAGTAAAACACAACAATTCAGGTGATATTTACACAAATAGAGTTGGAATTATGAATGAGATTCCATTCTGCAATTAGATCCCACTGTCATATCAGTCCCCGGACTTTTGCCTGTTTTGTCTGTCTTGTCTGTCATTTCCTGTTTATTTTGTTATGTCCTCCTCCTTTTTTGTCATGTCTGGTGTCTTTGCTTCCTTCCCTGATTGTCTTCACCTGAGTCTGATACCTGTCCCCACCCTGATTGTTCCACCTGTGTCTCATTGTCTTCCCTCCCTCCTGTGTATATAAGCCCTGTGCTTCTGTATGTTTGTTGCCAGTTCGTATTTGCCCTTTTGGTGTGTCTACTTACCAGTGCTTCTTCTCAGATCCTGTTTGTTTTTTTGCTGCCTGTCTGTTTTCGACCTGGATTGTTCCTCGACGCCTGAGTTTTTGCCTGACCCCTTGTCTGTGCTTCAGCCTCTTTATCCCTCCCGTGTTCGACCCTTTTGCCTGGATTTATGGTACGTGAGTTTGTTTTTTTCCCCAATGTCCTGTTGCCTGTCTGCTAGCCTCACTGTGTATGACCTGGTCTGTCCCCTGACGCTCCTGTTTTTCCCTAGTCGGGTTCCCCTCATGTGCTCCCGACCCGGGCCGTGGGCTTTCTTGTTTGGGTTCGGACGCCGTGACGAATCCGCAAAGAAGTTTCCCTGAGGACTCACCCAAAGTCTTTTTGTGTGAACTGTATTACCTGTCTGTGTTTAATAAACACAATTGTATTGTATTTTTGTCTGCGGGTCGTGCATTTGGGTTCAGATCTCGTACTTCCAGTTCTAACACCACTAAATCCCCAAAACCTTTTGCACGCTGACCATATAATATTTAATCATTAAGTAAAAGCCCACATTTCAGTAATATAATACATAGGAATCTATTAGCAACTGTTAAAAGATACAGTCACCATCATCTGCAACCATCAGAAATCAGCTACAGGGGACAAGACCTACAATAAATAGATTATATTTAATAATCCCACTGCAGCTCAGAAGAGGAGACAGAGGACCTGATGGTAACAATGTGTGATGCTTGTGTTTGAGCTGAGATGCTGCTTAACTAGCCTACGCTCAGAGTGGTGCCGTGGCGGCTCCAGATGGCTGCTCAGCGCCACAGTGTGCTGGCTGTGGCAGAGCCGCAGCCTGAGCCTCTACTAAGATCCATCTGGCTGATCAGAAAAAGACTCAAGCATATTGGTGCAGTGATTATGGTGCATAATTGTGTTCAATAGTCTAGTCTTGGTCCAGATTGAAAGAGGAGATGAGCAGATGGAAATGCTCACAGCTACAGTAAACTCCAAGGGGTTTGTCTCCTTTCTGTGCCTACCTGGCCCACTTCCATAGACTTAGTCAGAAAAAAGTTGAATTTTGATTCCAAGGATCCATCTTATGATGCCATACGTTAATATCTCCAACTATCTAAACCTCCAGATGCTGCTACCTTGCACCAGCAATATTTCCTAAAATCACATCAAAGCTCTTCTGCAATTTTATCAACTTCTATATCACTCATGCATATAATACTTAATAGTGCCTTAATACGTATCCAGCTCCATATAATGACCTTTGACCTGAACTCAATTTGAATATCATGTTGGAAGATGCAGCAAATCATCAGGTTTGACTTTTAAAATCTAAATAACATTCTTGCCCACCTTGTAGATTCTATGCTTGAAATATGTTAAAGACACTATATTTATACACAAAATATATCAAGGTTTAGAATCTGAGGAGGGCAAGATGTTCAATGTTAAGGCAAACTAAGAATGTCTGAAAATTATACATTCCATGCAGAAGTGAATGTAACATCCCAACTGATCATCTAAACATGTCTTATTTACGAATGTTTGTTATTATAAGTATTTGTTGCTTTAATGGAACTTCTTTCCAGTTGAGTAAATCATGTTGCTATTAATACAAAAGAGCAACATATTTATGAACATTCTAAGAGTGGTAGACATCTTTGCTGTTTTTATTTCTGTTACCTCTTGCCATCATGGATGTGAACTGTATAAAATGTTAGAAAAAAAACAACTAAGAAAAAGTCTGAATATAGAAAAAGAAGAAAGGTGAATGATGATGTAGAATTGAAGACTAAGGTTGCAAGAATGTTGAATATTGAACTTGAAGATGCACAAGTGAATATCTATGTAACAGGTAGGGTGTGGGGGTGGGGATGCTTGATATTGCTGTTTTGCTTCAGCAACTGAGTCCTGCATCAATGAACATGGTCTAAAATGACTTTCTAAACATAATTAAGCATTTTACAGAGGCAGACACATCTGTTCTTAAAATAAATCCAAAGTGGACAAAACAGATAGGATACTAGAACATGTCCTTAGAAGTAAAGGGAGCTACAGTGTTTTGAACACAAAAGCTGTCTCGTCTTCATGTTAACACCAGGTAACCACTGAGGTGTACCCTTTGATGAAATCTTGCTGTGCTAAAAGGGTTCAGTTACTGTTCAGTTTCTGTGGAACTGCAGGGACAGTTCTGTTTATGGAGATGTCATGGAGAAGTGTTTAAATGACTCCTGTAACAGATCTACATATATGTGAAGGTGATGAACACATTGGTCAAAACAAATATCAGTGGGCGTCCTTAGAGCTCCTCCTCTGTCTCTACAACAGGCCTTTTAAGGACCGGATAGAGGGGCAGTTTTCTTATAAAGGGAATTATGAACTTGGACCTACCAAGAGAGAGGAAGGAAGGCCGTCTCTTCTGGAAGTATCATCCCTGAAATCAGACAAACACACATCAGCTGAACTGTTAAATCAAAGAGCATGTGGGTTACTACTCCAGTCCATAGATATACACAAGATTTACATTCAGTATATCTTTGCTTCCGTTCTTTATCAGATAAAGTGTGTAATATAAACTGCACAGTATCTCATATACATTCTATGGGACAACCAGTAGCTTATCAACATAAAGCAAACATTCAGGTAACACTTGACTGCGTTAAGATTCTGAAGAGCTTACCTGTCTTTTGAGGTCTCCATGTAGTTTGTTCCAGGTCTTTCATATGTTCCTGAGACACCAAGACCTTCCTTTAACTGGAAAAGACACAACATTCAAATGCTTATTCTGCTGTTGATGTTTTATCAAAGTGGAATTGTATTTGGTTAATTTCCCTGCACCTCGAAGGGGAAGCAAAGGGGTATTTTTTTTGGTTCGGTTTGTTTGTTGGTTTGTTAACACTCTAGCAGCAAAACTATTGGTTGAATTCATACCAAATTGGGTTTATAGATTGCCAGTGACCCAGAACAGATCTCATTACATTTTAGGAACAGTAGGTCAAAGTTAAATTTTTTTATGAATTTGTCACATCTGCCACCAGACAGTCTGGTTTTGTCTGTCTTGTGTGTTTTGTCTGGTCCATTTCCTGTTTTATTTTGTTAAGTTTCTCTTACTGTGTCATGTCTGGTGTCTTTGCTTCCTTTCCCTAACCATTTCCACCTGTGTGTGATTACCTGTCTCCGCCCTGATTTGCTCCACCTGTGTTTCATTGTCTTCCCTCCCTCTTGTGTATTTAAGCCCTGTGTTTTCCCCTGTCCTGTGCCAGTTCGTATCGCCTTGTGTGTTTACTTACCAGTGTTTTGGATCCTGTTTCTGTCTGCCTGTTTTTTGACCCAGATCGTTTCTCAAGACCTCTGCCTTCGCGCCGACCCCTGTCTGTGCCTCTGCTACCTCATTCTACGTGTTCGACCTTTCTGCCTGTTTACTGGTACGTGAAGCTAGTCTCGTTCCCAATTATACTGTCGCCTGTCCGTCTGCCTTACGTGGTATGACCTGGTCTGTTTACTGACATCCCTCTGCTCTCCCTAGTCGGATACCCGACGTGTGTTTTCGGTCCGGTCCTGGGTGAGGGTCCTCTCCGGTCCACCTCACAAACCCTGTGAAGAACCCAGAACTCTGTGACCTCAAGAATTTGTATTCTATCACTACCCAAGACTTGTCAGTTAAACCTGTGTTTAATAAACACTGTAAACTTTTACGTCTGCTTCTGGGTCTTGCATTGGGTTCAGTCACCGTACTCGGGTCACTACAGAATTCTTTCAAGTCTTTTTTTCCTCATTACTTACTTACATGTCTTGTAGCAGTAAAAATATTGTTGAATTTATACCAGACGGGATTTATAGATTGTCAGGACCTGAAATAGATGTGATTACATTTTGGGAAAAGTAGGTTAAAGTTCAAATTTTTTATGAATTTTTTTTAAAATCTTTTTTTTTTTATTTCCCCTCCTTTGACTTATAAAGAGTGAAATTTCACATGTCTATAAAAACATCAATTTTGTCTCAATTTACTTCAAACTTGGGACATGCATATAGAGGCAACTGATACGCTGACATCAGCACATGTAGACATGATGACATCAGCTGGATCAATGCTACAATACGTGCAAGGAGCAGGGTTTGTTGTGCCTGGGGTTTGGTTTTCATGGATACTGGGCTGTGAGGGTGGTGTTTAAAGTCATTAAATAATGTGACACATTGCCTGATCAAGGACAAAAACTGTATTTATATACTATAATACAGCAAGGGTTTATATGCACAAAGATTTCTTTTATTCTGGGTCATACATATATTAACATATGAAACATTACATCATAATTGTTCTTATGAACCTGCTTTATAGCCTTGTTCATACTTATGGTGGTGGATTGAATGTTTGGCAATAGCATTCTCTTACTTAGATTTGCTTTTGGAGCTATCATTTAACATAAGCCACACTACATAATATATAGTTAACTAGAAGCACTCGGAGAGTGCAGAGCTCCGCCCAGGCTGATCAGGTGGGCCCCCCCGTGGGCCCCCCCACCCCAATCACCCCCAAAAGTTAATAATTTCTTCCTTATCCCTTTCCAACAAACCCTGAAAATTTCATCAAATCTGTCCATAACTTTTGAGTTATGTTGCACACTAACGGACAGACAACAAACAGACAGACAAACCATGGCAAAAACATAACCTCCTTGGCGGAGGTAAATATCTTCATACACAAACATAAGAGTGAGCCATATTCACATGGGACTAACACGACCAGGGGACTTCTGGCAATTGTGCTAATTGAGGAGGTCGTCTGTGTTGTTAATCTCACAAGAATCTGCTGTGCTCATGATTGGTATCACAAAAATATCTACCCTACTTCACAACACAGAGGGCCAGTGATTATATTAGTTCCTGTGCGAATGGATAGCTTTGTCTCCTCTATATCAGTGGTTCCCAAACTCTTCAGCTAAAGACCTAAAAACTTTTAATTGTCCTTGGATCTGACCGACAGAGACGCATGAAACAAACAAATGCTGAAGTACAGACAGACGTGACTGTAACGGCTGTGTCTTTTACATGACTTTTGGATCTGTGTCTTTTGCATTATTTTTGTGTTGCATCGTTTACATCAAGGTAAATCTTGTCATTTTTCATCTTCTTACATCTTTGACCACTATTTTCACCTTTTTATTTCGTTGTGACATCTTTACAATTGCTCTATTTTTTTTCTTACTGCATTTTTATGTCATTATTGTCTTGATGTGCATTTTATGTTACTCCAGATTGACACTTCTGTGTTCCTCTGGCATTTATTAGTCATGTATTTAATTCTGATGCTTGGCAGCTAGTAATGCATCAATTGCAAAAATTCCTGACTGACATATTTAAAACTTTATTTATGATTATTTTATTTGTCCCCCTATAACAAAGAATCTTCATTATTATATAAAAATACTTAATATTTTAAAGTGATTCAGCCCTGATTCCCATTATTTTTGATGAACACAGATTGAAAAATAGGAAATTATGCATCCCATTAAAAATCTCAACCCATTTGGAAACCAATCCTAAATTTTAAAAATAGGACCAATGGCCCTGTAGCTTACTGGCCAAATTAAAGCTTTGGGAAATGTATCCAGATGTCATTTATTATCACCCAGTTATGTGTATTTATTATATTACAGAAATAGCCATGTTTTGGTCATAATTTTCTTCAGATCTGTAAAAATTCAAATTCCAACTTGATATCATTGATACTTAGTGATTTATTGGATCAATCCACTTCTATCTCTTATAATGGGAAAATTTTTCAAAGTTGCACCAAATCCGGAGTCAGATCCGGATCGAAATAATTTCAATACCTTGTGGTTGAGATCATCATACAGAAGCTGTATACCAAGTTTGAAGTCAATCAGAACTGTAGTTTCGGAGAAGACGACGATTTAATTTTTTTCCCCATAAGAGCCATGTTAAATTTTCCATAAGTTCCTGGATCCAGAAGAAGATCGAGGGGGTTCTCGCCCAGGGTGTCATTCAAGCAAGAACCGCCACTGACTACTGTAACTGGCGTAAAACTGAAAACGAAACTAAACACGCTTTGAATGTCTGACTCCTGGCTTCGATGCTACACCCTACTTTTCAGTAACCTCAAGTCATCCGAGTTGTTGGTCAAATTTTCTCAGCAGGGAACACTCTTTACCTCCTGCTGCAGCCCAAACATTAGCGTGTCTGCTGTGGCTGCTCTTACGCCTGTGCTGTGTGTGTCAACCTGACGTACCGTGGCTTTAGCGTGATTGGTTCAGTGCTGCGCTACTTAATTATGATTGGCTGTTCTTATGTCAGTCAAAACATGGACGAATGAATTCTATCGAAACTGTATTGAGCATGTCTCTTATTTCTATTGAGGAAAAGTTATATCGCAATATATATGTTATCATTTTTATCGCCCAGCCATATCATAGACCCAAATGAAGTCCATATATGACCTCCTATCAGTGCTCAATAGTAACTATATGCATATCTCTAACATTTCCATTATATAATCCATTAAATATGTGGCCCATTAAAAGTAAAAGCAATTACTTAATATCTAAAAAATTCTGGAAAAAATCTAAAATCTAAATATCTCAAAACTCTGAATAACCTTTGTAGACATTGTCCCAAGAAAGCTACATATAAAATTTGAAATGAATACGACCTGTAGTTTCAACGTAAAAGATATTTTAAGAAATGGCTAACATTCACAATAGCTTATCGGCCGGTGACAAAGCAGGTCTACGCATTTATTCTGCCTGTTTCATGACCAAGTAAAGGTGGCCATACACTGTGTGATTATTTCGATCGTTGCACGCAGCTCCATCTCAAACTGTGCGAATCAGTCGTACAGTCAGACTCACGATTCATGTTCTCACACTGCACGGACGACGCTCGTATGCGACCTGACCTGCTCACACTGTAGGACCATACACCACAGGACGCACGACACTGTTTGAGTGTTGTATCCGGAAATACAACGTTAAATACCAAGGAATCCGTTTAAAAGTGCATAGACGATTGTGTATTGGCATGAGTCACGAAATAGTAGTGCTAAACGAAAACCAACGAGCTGCTTTGGTAATATGTGCCATTATCTGCGGGGAATCAAAAAAGAAGAAAAGACAACAATGTGTTTGGTGCAGGAATTGGTTGGCCAGACGTGGACAGTATGGGCTGTCATCCTATAGCAGGAACTAGAGGTAAGCTGCAAAAGCTAAACTGCACTAGGACAACAGCTAGCTACTGTCAGCTTGTACGCTACTGTACGCGTCTGTGTTCGCGCATGCACAGTGTGAGAATTTGAGGCACATCGGTTCGTGGCACTGCTTTGACAGTACAATACACTCACGAGGAGCGAGCAGGATTTCAAACAGCTCCGTTTTCCTTGCGAACACACGATTGCTGGTCGTGAGGTGGTCGTGAGGTGCTAATCGCTTCTCTTTACCCCATGTACACTGCACGAAGCACAACACACGATTAGAGGCACATCGGGCCCGATCCCAGAAATAGTCGCACGAGTGAGAAATCGTCTCTAAACTCGCACAGTGTAAGGCCGCCTTAAGCAGGACCAATATTGACATCGTCACATACCATCATGTCACACAGTACATTTGCAGCATGCACGAATAAACACTTCTCTATCCTTTACAGACTCAACTGTCGTCTGTAAGGTGCTAGCCTCTTAGCATTGAGTCTGAGCATCATATCCGGGGATAATGCCAGTAAATTGAGAATTAGACTTTACTTATCCCGTGCAAAGCACCACATGAAACACGGACGTCAGAGGTCAATTCTAAATAACCAGAGGTCCACAGATTACACTTGTACTGTGCAAATATAGCCATGCACAGAATTACTCAGGAACAGTGGAACTAAGGTCTACCAACTTTGACAAACAGAGGATTTCATACCAAATGGCTGATTTTAAAAAAGAAAAAAAAGACATGTGCTGCAAAACAATTACACTTTGGGTAGCATATGATCCAGAATTTGAACCTGCTAGACTAGACGGGGGGTTTTAAACAGAGGGTTATGAGAGGTATCACGTCTTTCTGTTCCCTCACCTCAAATGGTATATTTCAGAGTTTTGAGTCAATTTCAGACACTTTTGGACTGGAAAAGCAGGACTTTCACAGATATCTGCAAGTCAGAGAGTTATTACAATAAAAAATTACAAATCAAACAGGAGAGGGATACAATTTGATTTCTATAATTCAGGATGCATATAGAAAAAAAGACAATAAAACGTTGGTCTCAAGGATATATGGAGGTATACACTCTTCTAAAAATCATTCTACGAATCCATTAAAGAAAAATGGGAGAGGGAGTCAGAAACACAAATATCAGACGAGACCTGGATGGAATATGTGAGACACAAGCGACCACCGCAAACTCTAGATCCTTAAGAGAGTTTGGCTGGAAGAATGTAGTGAGATTTTTTATAACTCCTAAAATAACAGCACTCCAAACAGGCACACAGAGCCGAGGCTTCTGTTGGCGAACATGTGGAAACACTATGGCCAATCACTTCCATGTTTTCTGGGCTTGTCCGAAATCCAGTCATATTGGAGGGAGGTGGCACCGAGATAAATAAAATAATAGGGATGGATTTAGATTATTCTTTGTTACTTTATATCTTGGTAAAATACCGGAAACAGTCCTTCAGAAGGATAAATACTTATTGAAGTTACTTTTGGCAAGTAGTAGGAAAGCTATAACCCGAAAATGGTTGCAACCCGACCCTCCAACTTTGGACCTCTGGCGTGGGATTTTTAAAGAAATTTACTGTATGGAGAGACTTACTTTTGCTTTAAGACTTGAGTTGGAGAAATGTACTGAACGCTGGGAAAAATGGATTGTGTACGCACCTTGATTAATACAACCATAATTGTACAATGATGTATGTGTGCATGATGTAAAAGAACATTTTAAGTTTAATTGTAACACCCATGATGATCTCATGTTCATTGTTTGTTCTTTTGAAAACTAATAAATAAAAAGTAAAAAAAAACAAACAAAAAAACCCAATTACACTTTATGTCATCCTGTGTTGCTGTGTAAGGATCATGAACATAAATAACACTAAAGGACTTTCTGAAAACCTCATTCCGTCAATGAACTTTGACACGAGTTCACATTTACAGAGACTAAAACGACAGACAAACCTCAGCTGTCAGATGTTCAACACAACACACGCCCTGCCAATCATACATCGCATATATACTGTATGTGTGTCAAGGTGTTATGTGTCATTTGTACAGTACATAGGCCTTCACAAGCAAGGAAAAATAAAACGGTTGGAGACACTTGGGAGTGTGAGAGTGTTTAATCTGTGTGATGTGTGTAATTTGACAAACCTATTCGGCCACTCGGTTCGACAGTATAACACGCAGCACATTTGCACAGATCATTTATGTGCTGAGTGTGAATAATAAAGCGACTTGTTCATATGCAGCTGTAACAGAAGAAGAGCGTGTGGACAGTGAATCATATTACAGACCCTACATACTTCACGCCATGTCCAAACCATGACATTAAATGCTTTTGAATACATAGATGTCTCACCGCACTATAGTTCTGACAATACTACACATCAGGACATGCAACCAGGAGGTCGGCTAATACGCGTTTTTAAACATCACACTTCACCTCGTCATGCTAAATGGTAAACTGGGTAATGGCTGCAAATGGTAGTCACTTTCATGATCACTAAATTATTATGTCATTACCTGTTAAATGTTTTTTCTGCCTCTCCAACCAGCACCTTAATAGCAAAATGCATTTCAGTTGAAAATGCCCAAATAGCAAAATATTTCTACATCTGGGACAAAAAAAGTGAGCAGATATTTGGATTTTTTTTGCTTCTTGATTGACTTAATGATTGAATCTGAGCTCATATGGAATGTCCTTTTCTTGACAGCTCTGGTCTATATCCGCCTATAAACCAGATTCACTGAATAACTAGTAAGATTAACTAGTTTTATTTTATCTGTGTGGGTTCTCTTTTGCCTAGGTCATCGTTCTTCTTGGTGGTTCTTCTCGGTTCAGCTGGAGTGGTTTAGTTCTTTGGAAAACGTTTCGTCTCTCATCCAAGAGACTTCTTCAGTTCTAATAACTGGTGGGGGGAAACAGGACTTATAAACTTGCAGGGGGAGTGGTCTGTGTAGGTCAGGGGTGTCAAACATGCGGCCCGCCAAAGGGTCCCATCCAGCCCGCAGGATGAATCAGCAAAAATTACACATAAGATATTAACAATCAAGGATGTTGTAGTCGTTTTTGTTCAGGTTCCACATACAGACCAATGTGATCTCAACTAAAACTAGAAGCACTCGGAGAGCGCAGACCTCCGCCAAGGCTGATCAGTGCCCCCCCCCGTGGGCCCCCCCACCCCCGATCACCACCAAAATTTAATAATTTCTTCCTTATCCCATTTCCAACAAACCCTGAAAATTTCATCCAATCTGTTCATAACTTTTTGAGTTATGTTGCACACTAACGGACAGACAAACGTGGCCCCCCCCGTGGGCCCCCCCCACCCCCGATCACCACCAAAATTTAATCATTTCCTCCTTATGCCATTTCCAACAAACCCTGAAAATTTCATCCAAATCTGTCCATAACTTTTGAGTTATGTTGCACACTAACGGACAGACAAACAAACAAACAAACAAACAAACAAACAAACAAACAAACCCTGGCAAAAACATAACCTCCTTGGCGGAGGTAATAATATCATAATAACGTATAAATAATGACTCCAATTTTCTTAGTTTAATGTGAAAAGCATAATATTACATTACATCTACAAATAACTAAGGACAACTCCAATTTTTCTGTTTTAGCGTAACAACTTACATTAAATGATGACAATATTAACATTTACAAACTATCCTTTAAGAATAAAATGCAAAAAACCTGAAATTTTGAAACTTCCTGTTATTAAATATTTTGTGCCTTTGTAGATCCAATCTGTAATATGCATGTAGAAATGGTAAGTTGAGGCGTAATACTGTTAAAATTGCACTTATTTTTCTCAAGAAATTTCAGTTTTTTTCAGGTTGTTCACATCATTTTTGTTCGGATAGTTTGCAAATGTGCCTATTTTTATAATTTAATTTTGATTGTACAAAACAAAGAGAAAAATTTGGAGTCGTCATTATTACAGGTTATTATGCTATTGTTTACTGGTCCAGCCCACTTGAGATCAATTGGGCTAATGTGGCTCCTGAACTAAAATGAGTTTGATACCCCTGGTGTAGGTGTTAATCCCAATTTAAGTGTTGGGGATAGGGCCTTAAGTTTTTGGTTTTTTTTAGTTACAGTGGTAGGGTTTCAGGTATGATAAGAAAAGTACTGATTATTAGAAAAGCTAAACAAGTGAAAAAGTAAGTGGACGTTACTATTACCCTACCCGGTCACATAACACTCTGCCCTCCTGCTCACCGATACTCTGTCTACCCAGGGATTAATTTTGAATCTAAACATTTGTCTTTTAAAACTTTTCAAAAATGTGTAAAAAATGCACAAATTGAAAAAAAAATTACATGTAAAGAACAGTGTGTGAAATTTGAAACAGAATTGGTTGAATAATGTCAGAAAAAGCGGTCTGAGTTGAATTTTCAAAAATTAGTAAGAAATCCAAAATTTTAATTCAGCCATCAAACGGTGCCGTTACCTCTACTCATGCTGAAGAACGTGTCAAATTTTTTAAAAAATTGGGGTAAAGAGTATCAAAGTAATAGGAAGAACAAAATTTTGAACAGACAGATGGAGGGATGGATGGAATTCCTGGTATATCTATGTACCCAGCTGGAGTATAACAATCATAGTCAACTAGAAAGCACTCACAGACCTCCGCTAAGGCAGATCAAGTCCCCCCCCCAAAATCACCACCAAAATTTTATCATTTGTTCCTTGTGCAGTATCAACATTTCCTGAAAATTTCATCCAATCCATTCATAACTTTCTGAGTTATCTTGCGAACAACAGACAAACCCAGATGAAAACTAACCTCTGCTGTTCCGTGGCGGAGGTGATAATAATAAAAATTCAGGCTGAAAGAATACATAATACGACATGTGATTTACTGTTATAATACAAACACATTTTAACATTGTTTGCCATGTACCATTAACACTGGGAGAAAACAAAACTGAAACTGAGTTTTACCTGCAACTGTATTTCACTTCAGTCCACATTCCATTGTTACCTCCTCTGTGTAATAATATATTTGAGGAAATCATTGTGGGTTTCGAGAAATAGTGAAATTTTTGACAGTTTTTTGATATTTTATAGACCAAATAATTAAAAATTTAATTGATAAAATTAATGAATGAATGAATCTACAATGAAATCCTTAGACACATCTCTGAACAATATTTATTACCTACCACTGAATTTATGTTTCACTAAAAACAATAGGAGTGTTTGTAATGAAATTTGAAATATAATAATAATGATACATTTTATTTATATAGTACTTTCAATCAATGTGCTTTACAACACAATAACAATATAAGAGTGCGGCACATTAACAACAAATTCAGTAAAATAAATAAAAATAATTCTGCATAAATACAATTCCAGTAAAAGCAATTAAGATCAGAGAACATCATAAGACAAGACTGGACAAGAACTGTGATGAAGATCATTTAAATTAACAATTTATTTCATCTTCAGGATTAATTTTCTTTACAAAATGCTTAACAGTTGGTTTTTACTTAATTTCACTAAAGATGGATTTTTTTAATCATTAGAATTGTTTTAAATGTTCTACCTCTTGATTTCTAAAGTATTTGTCATGTTCTGATGTACAACACACAAGCAACATGTTTATTATGATAATATTTCCTATTTTAATTATTTTAATGGGAATAGGAAGTATCTACAGGCGTCCTGATATTGTTGTCCACATCTACTAGTATTATCTACCACTATTTTTACATTTGATTGACACAATCTACCTAATTTTCTGTTCTTTTTGCTTGATCCAGTGAATAAAATTCCAGAAAAATGAAATCACTTCCATGAAAAAAAAACACATCTGCTGCATGCAACATAATCCTTGAGTATGACATGTCCAAAAATACCTTCTGTGATACCTTCTCATTAAAGAAGGACTTTTCTTTGACACAACACAGCTAGTAAACTCTCAACGCAGTCAGTATTTGGAACACTGTGGTCTGAAGCTCCCATGTGACAACAGCTGAAAGGACATTATCCTCAGAGGACGAATGCAGTTGCTAATTGCACGCTCATACAGTAACTAGCCCTCACACTTGCACTGCTTCTGAAAGAAGTGGTTAACAATTACTGCAGGGCGCTGTATGTTACCATCCATGATATTATGAGAACGGCAGGGAGCCATTAAGCCAGAGCACTGCTTCCTGTTGTCTTCTAACTGGCTGCTTGATCCATTTAATGACTCTTTTTAACTGCAATTGGCAAATATGTTTGAGCTGTATGTGTGTGTATATAGTCATCTAGCTCCAAGTATGCACTGGTTTTTCAATGTTGACTGTTTTTAGTCTATATATGCCTGTATATTTTGCTCTTTTGTTACATTGCTGCTCTTTTTAGACAACATTTGTCTCTTTATTTAGCTATTTTTACTATTTATTACTTGGTCTTCGCCACTATAATGGTGTAAATCTGACTGTGGGATCCTTAAAAGCTTGTATTACGTTAAATTGAAGGATATATCTCCACATTATGCATTTCTCTGAAGAGCTTCTTCTTTAAACACTACAGAACGTCTTAACCTGTTGCTGTCAGGCATCCAAATCCACGACAGTAAAAATGAACTGAGGCAACCAAGAGAGAAAACAGTCAAAGGCTCACAGAAACATAAAAAGAGAGAAACCGCTAAGACAGTGACAGCTCATGAGGAGAAAAGGCATGATGACTCACTGTGTGGGTGTCCTGGTTGTTGCTGAGCGGCACCAGCGTCGGGCTCTGTCTCGACTTCCTAGGTCTGGGTCTTGGCTCAGCGGGACCACTCTGGCCTCCCTGTGAGCCCACGCTGCCAGTTTCTTCCCTGACGCTGCCAGAACTGCTTCCACCGCTTGACTGGATATTCTCCTTGTTGGTGTCTGCCCTGATGGATGCCGCTCTGTTCTCAATCGAAAAAGGAAACGTTGAGGCAATTAAATCTGCCGTCCATCTCACTCTCTCCTCCGCACATTTCAGTTTGTGTCTTTATCAGCTCAACACTCAGTGAAACGCTTCAGGGAAATTAATGCCAAGGTTATCCTGACACCACTTTTACTTATACCTTCTCAAGAAGCTAATGAGCTGTTTAGATTTTGTGTTAATTCTATTTACTCTGTATTTACTGTCCACGCTCTTATTGACATTTTGAACTAATGCACTCCTCTAATCCATGTGTCACTGATCTGTCAGACTCCACCACGTCTCCATCAACAAGGATTAGCTTGGTGCAGCGATGACTCCAGTTGTTTTGACTGTGCTATGTCTCAGAGGACAAGCTTACTACAGAGAATTAAAAAAAAAAAAAAAAAAAAAAAAAAAAAAACTTACACGTGCTTATAATTACCAAAACATCAACAGGAGAAAGAAGCAATGCAGCGAAGCACTGCATTTAAAAATGTAACGATGGTTTATCAAGAACTTTATTACTTTATTACCTTATTTTATGAATAATTTATTAAATAGTCTAATGTCTTCTAAAATGGCTCCTTTATTAGGGGATTTGATTTCTCTGTAAATAATTAAACTTCCACTGAACACTCATACAACAAGTTACATTCTGGAAAGACAATTACTCAAAAATCAAATAATCTATATTGTAAAAGGGAAGTGGACTCTGTGTGTCTCGGGCATCACACAAAATCCGTAAAGAGCTGACCGCTGCAGTTTGGCATATTTATGTATTTTTGGTCAAGGAAGAGACTAGCGAAAACGGCAAGTTGATAGGACCAATATTTTGGGAGATATTAGTAATTTTGGAATACAATAGCCTTACAATAGCCTTGCCCAGTATCATAGAATCATACAACTGAAGTGGGTTACCTAGCAACAGATAAACAATAGGGCCACGTTGCCATGGTGTTAAATTTTATGTGCACACTAGTTAGCATTAAAGCTTCAATATTTAAGATTCACATGTGCTTCTATACGTATTTGTATTGTTATTTGGTTGGTATTTATTATATTGCTAAAATCTTTCTAAGCCAACGATCAACAGTGAAAATGAATATTTACTGTTGGTAGTTTATTCTATTGTATTGTACAGGGTGTCCCATAAGTCTCCATACATAGGAGACATAATACATATGGTTCTGACATGTATTTCTTTATAGTTCTTCTTTATAGTTCTTCAGCAGTGGAGGACATGCATTGAAATGTGTTCCCGACAAAATGGCAGTCATATAGAGCATATTATATAAATAAAAATGGTTTATGTCAAGAAACGTTTATTTTTCCTATGTATGGAGACTTATGGGACACCCTGTATTGTATTGTATTGTATTGTATTCTATTCTATTCTATGCAAAGGACTCTAGTCAGTGTATAACACTAGCTACCATTAGTTCACAGAGGAAATCCTCATTTAAAGTGAGCTGAATTTGTTTCTGTGCTCAATACTTGAGTAACATGTTGTTATGGTACCTGCATATACATGTTTCTAATACAAATAAAAATGTCTGAATGTTAAAAAGAGCTCTTGTAAGAAAAAAAACAAAACAAAACATTTGGTGCATTTCCCCATAGTGTAACAATGTTCTTATGCTGGTACCATTGTGTAAGCTTCCTAATGATGCATGAACCACTGTACCTGTTCCTCTCTCTGTGTCTTAGACCCTCGTCCTGCTGTTCTCTCTGGTGTCGGCGTCTCTGCCGTGCAGTTGGGATCGCGGTCGGACTCTGCGGCCGTGGAATAAGTTGTAGTCCTCTGACTTTGATTCCTTGATGGGTTAACATCAAACAGGTGCTGCTGCACGGTAGAACGTATTGTCCTGTCCAGAAAACTAAAAAGAAAGAAAACAAGAGAGCTGTTAAGAAGATCTACCTTTCTGTGTTATATTTACCGAAATTTCAGAGGCTGAGGGTATGAAATATCTTCAACATTGGGTGTGCATAATCAAATATGAGAGCAATATGACTGCATTTCATGTGATGGAGAGAAAATCTACTTACTTTACCACATCTGGTCTGAAGTGGACTGGGGAGAGGTGGTTACTGGAAAACAGAGAAAGGGGGACGGTGACTTTATGCTACAGAAACAGGTGGTCACAACAGGTCACTGAGCAACACTAAAAATCCCCAGGGCTCTGTTTCTTACCCTAGGAGATCAAAGCATCTTGTGTGCTTGAGTGTGTGTTAACTTTCGTTGTGTTTGCAGCATAAGTAGGTCCTCTGAGAGCAAATGTCTGGCTTCTATGACTACCAGTAATGCAAGGCTCTGCAGTTGATTTGTACAGCGTATTTCATTTAAAGAAGAAATTTATAGTGCTTTACGTGAAAATAGTATAAACTGTTATAAAATGAAAATAAAAACGAAACAAAATTTTAGAATGAAAGTTATATTAACAGCATGAGTAAGTCCTATGTTGGTTTGTACAGCTGTCCTTCTCTAAAAATACACACAGGTATGCAATCTGCAGAAAACAGTGATGAGCAAATGATGATTACACCTATATAACAACACGTCTGGAATGTTTGCAGGGGTTGTGTCCACAACTATATATAGCAGAGGTTTCCAAACGTTTTCCCCTCCAAAACCCAAAAGAGAAACTGGTTGTCTCTTCTGGACCCAAACTTACAATAACAACATAAATTTCTATTTATTTATATCATTGTCATCTTGTTGAGAGTTTTATGTCAGTTAAAAAAATTTGTGTTCAAAAAATGTTGTGTAACTCTATAAAGGTACAATGTCTAATATTGACACACATAATGGTAATAATAATAACACATTTTAATTAAAGGGGCCATTCCAAACACTCCGGGCCACAGTCCTTAGGGCAGCAAAACGATGCATTAACAGAAAAAAAATATACAAAATTACACACAAACAAGACGATGGAGAGTAAATATAATAAATCAAACACCAGCACTGAACGTTGTAGTGACCCCTGGACCACCGAGGTTCTGCCAATGAGTTCAGTCCTGCCCTACACCCGTTTCTCCACTATCCCCACACCTCATCCATGCCACCTCTCCATCTGCCCCATGACCGTTCACTGATCCCTGGAAGACCTGAAACATGTAGTCGACATTACCGTCCATATTGAGGCATTGAACCCCCATTTGACTTAAAAGGACGCCCAAATAACTCATCCAAGAACTTTCTAGTTGCACCTAATACCAAACCTGATGGAGATCTACTCTTTGGTGAGGAGTAACGGTGTTGACACTAGCCCTTTTTACA
The DNA here is from genome assembly GCF_902148855.1 of Sphaeramia orbicularis. Lineage (NCBI taxonomy): Eukaryota > Metazoa > Chordata > Actinopteri > Kurtiformes > Apogonidae > Sphaeramia > Sphaeramia orbicularis. Next base: position 48,632,036 of record NC_043957.1, read on the forward strand.
CAGCACTTCTGTTACAGGATATTTCGTTTTATTTCGGAACGACATCTGTGTAAACGAAATGGTGGGATCATTTGGTCCCACCTTATCGCAGCTTTGTAACGCCTCTGAGGTAGTAACAGAACCTTGATAAACGTGGAATCCTGATTCCGGAACGCTATGTAAAAGGAATATTTCTTGTTCCGCAATCAAGGTGTATGTTTTGATGATTGGCGAACCCCACGCATGAGGGACAGTGGGCGCATATGGAGACACTGGCATGGATTCTGCGGCAGTCACCCGGGTGTGCCAGGGATGCCGTCGCGGCGTTTGTTCTAGGGTTGCCGCTGCGGCTACTAGTACCAGGGATGCTGTGGGTGCTGCGGCGTCATGCCAGGGCAGCACTATGCCACTGGTGCTGTGGCTACATGCCATTGTCACCCATGGCAAGAAGCCGCAGGACCGGCACCCGTGGCGGCTGCTGCAGAATCCATGCCAGTGTCTCCATATGCACACTATACACTGTGCTGCGTCACTGCCCCCTTTGATTCCGTAATGCAGGTCCGCTGTGTAAAAGTCCAGCCTGCCTCAACTCTGTTACTCCTTTGGCTTGGCTGTGGAAATCGGTCAATGGTGGAAAAAAGGTGGGCTCACGATCTCCACCTTTTTTCTAGGATCTCTGTGTAAAAGTGGCTACTGACAAACAGACACAGTGACAGACACTGTTGGGTATGACAGTACCCCTGTTACTGACTGATGGCTGGATGAGGGGTAAAAAAATAAAGCAGGGGTTATGGTACAGAGTGGATTATGTTGCGTCTATTTGAAGAGATGGGTTTTGAGACAAGATGTGAAAAAGGGAAGAGTTAATATTAATTCACAACTTACATATTGTTCTTTGACCCTTAAAGACCCTCAGCTATTATTGTCACAACTTCCAAATGATTTTCTTTGGTTTTCCAAATGATTTATCACCATTTATTATTATATCATCCTCTTCATTTTGTAGTAAAAATCAATTATTTTCCTATATTTAATTAACTAATTCTGGGGATGTTCATAAAAGTTCAGAGTAAATTCAAAGGTTATTTGATCAAATCAGAAAAAAAATTAGGAAAATGTGGCTTTTCAACAAAATCTATCATTAACTGAACATAAAACACACATCTACAACCACTGTCATTGATCCAACTCCATGGGTTTTACTGGTGAATCAATGTTGTAGAAGATGACGGTGTTTCCATGTTCACTACGGAGCCTCTGAACGTCCAAGTGGGTCATTTCTGATAACTATGAAAAGCTGAAAAAATGCATTTTACTCCAATTATTTACATGTATTGGTAGGATTAGTGGATCAACAGGTATTAAACATTTTATATCAGTAGATACTTTTGGTCGACGGTGGATGTTTGGGTCTTTATGGGTTAAATAATAAGTTTAAGGAAATTTTGTTCTCTCTTCTTCTGTTCTAACAAACTGTAAATTAAACATTTATGAGCTTTAGACTGCTCATTAGACAAATCTAAATGTTCTCAGTTATGCATTATTCACTCCTTATAAACATCTTGTTGCTCAAAACACAGTATGTAAGCATTTTATAGGGGTGACCTGAAACAAATCTTCCATCAACAAGGTGTTGACACTAATAGCACGGCTTCGGCTGAGGTCCTGTATGTGTGCGCTGATAAAGGAGGAGATAATGATGGAGTGACGGTACACTGTGAAGGTGACTGCCCTAAACCTGCATGAAGAGTGCTAATCTATTGACATTATGAAACTAAGTGAATGAGATGAAAAGAAGGCATGCCCTATCACGTAATAACCTGATGGTCCTTTTAATGAGGCTGGAAGATCGCACTCATAAACAGGGTGTGTAAAAGCTGTGGTGCCAGCTTATGGTGCATGTTAGCAGCTGTGCTCATGACTTTAACTGACTAATTGGAGGGAGAGTCAAAAAGTTCTTAAACAAAATGTATATAAAATTGTATTTATTAAAACAAGTGGTGCCAGGCACAACAAACACCTCCCCTCGCATTGTTGTTGTTTTTTTTTAGCATCGATCCAGCTGATGTCATCATGTCTATACGTGTGCAGATGTTAGCATATCAGTTGCCTCTATATATGTGCCAAGTTTGAAGTAAATTGAAAGAAAATTCATGCTTTTATAGGCATGTGAAATCTCGCCTAATACACTGGTCTACAATTTTTTAGAAATGATTTGCTTCAGAGATTAAATGTGCTAAATGTTACGTATTTTAATAAGATTAATTGGAAAATAAATGACAAAAGTGCCGGTTTGCTGATGTTTTCAAGGTATATGATTAAGTGTTATTACACATATATACAGGGTGGGGAAGCAAAATTTACAATATTTTGAGGCAGGGATTGAAAGACAGTGTATGACCAATTAGTTTTATTGAAAGTCATGAGACATTTGCCACAAGAAAATGTACATAATAGAAATGTTTTATTCTATGTGTCCTCCTTCTTTCTCAATAACTGCCTTCACACACTTCCTGAAACTTGCGCAAGTGTTCCTCAAATATGTCGGGTGACAACTTCTCCCATTCTTCTTTAATAGTATCTTCCAGACTTTCTCGTAATAGTTTTGCTCATAGTCATTCTCTTCTTTCCATTATAAACAGTCTTTATGGACACTCCAACTATTTTGAAATCTCCTTTGTGGGACGAGTGCATTCAGCAAATCACACACTCTTTGACGTTTGCTTTCCTGATTACTCATATGGGCAAAAGTTTCTGAAAAGGTATGGATAATAGTGTTAGGTATGATTATGACATCAATATATGTTGGTTCAAAACAATGATGCAGTGCCTGCTGAGAAAAAACAACTAAATGTTCATTGTAAATTTTGCTTCCCCACCCTGTATTGGTTTATGTACATTTATATAATAGTTTTATAAATCTTCCACTAATAGAACCTGTAAAGTGATGTATTCTAATGTGCAGACAGTGTTTTGAAGTAGATCTTGTAGCTCTGAGACAATATTCCTTTTGAGTCAAACCCATTCTCTGGTTAATTCTTGAATTTCACATTTTGACCCAAGGCTGTATCTTGGAAAGTTCAGCCAACCAGCATTTTTGACTTGATTTTTCTTTATCAGTGACTCTCATGTGGTAAAATTCATTACTTTTATTCTGGAAGCATTTTCCTTGTAGACCAGTGATATAAGTAAATGGAGAAGAAAAAATATGTAAAAAAATTCATTAAAAATTGAACTTTGACCACTTCTCCCAAAATGTAACACATCTATTCTGGGTCACTGGCAATCTATAAACCCAATTTGGTATATGAATTCAACCAGTAGTTTTTGCTGCTCAAGACATTTGAAATTTTGCCCATTATAAGTAAATGGGAAAAAAAAAAGATTTCAAAAATTCATAAAAATTTGAACTTTGACCTACTGTCACCAATCATGTAATCAGATCTTTTGTAGGTCTCTGGCAATCTGCACACCAAATATGGTATGAATTCAACCAATTGTTTTTGCTGCTACAGTGATAACAACAAACAACGAAACAAACCGAACCAAAACAATACCCTTGCCTCCCCGTCAGGGGGCGGGGTGATACCAATTTTTTTTTTTTTTTTTTTACATAAGCTCCATTGAGTCTAAACACGTTTGCAATCTATGTTTCCATCAGAGACATTATCGGAGATCTTTTTGACTCTCCCTCATTTATTGACAATGTTGACACAACAGTCATTTTCAGGTGGTAAACAAAGTTTTGGCAGTGAAAATTGTTTTAGCAAAGGTTCATAGACTGAACTATTTGATTATCTCCTAGCATAGCGGGAAAAATATTAGGCGAACTACTAATAATAGACTTGGCACTGAATGTAACAGGTTAAAGCAACAGAGGACGGTCTAATGGCTCAGTACTGTTGACTGTACCTCAGCTCATAATGCCTGGAACTGTCAGGGTAGAAATTCATCAACTGGAGTGGACACATTAAAGCTGTGCATATGGACCGGGTTTACCAAGCAGTCGGAATCTTTCTCTGCGGATATGGAGGCGATTAGGTGGTCAATGATACACGTAACTGGAATTGGTGTGAGGGACAATGATCATGATGCTTCAGTATATTTACAGCAGTCTGCAGTGCAGCTGTGCTCAGATCCTCCACTGAGAAACTACTAAGTAAGAAAGTATTATCAACAGAATGTACTTTTAAATGGGTTAAATCAACAAATTTGGAAACACATGGAACTGAATGAAAAATCTGAAAATGAAAAGTAACTAAAATGTAAGCAGTGCACTATCTGCTTCTGAACTGTAGTGGAATAGAAGTTAAAGTTGTGTTAAATGGAGATGTGCCTAATAAATTGAGCTTACAGCGAATGAGTTTGAAATCTGCAATCCTTAAACTTTGAAGGTGGTTTTCAGTTTCTCTATCTACAATAGATTTAATTTATTATTTTTTAGTTGTTTGATTTTTTTCGTTATTATTAGATACATCATTTTAATAATTTTCCTTATACATTAAAATGTGCATAAATATTAGAGCTAAATAAGGACACTTCCATAGAAAAATGTAAACCAACATGTTTACATGAACTTACCCAATGTGTAAGTGTGTATGTATTTGTTATTGTAAACATATGTGTTTGTGTATATTTATATGTGCGAATGTATATACAGATATTTTATTTTTATTCACTATGGTGAATATGGGCAATTGTATATTTTTATGAGAGGGTGTATATACAGGTGCAGAAATATGTATATGGTTATTAAGTATAGAAGGGTATGTTTGTGTGTTTTTTAATACTTTGTAAAATCTCCTTCAATTAAATAAAGATAAAAAAAAAAGTGCATGTATGTTAGAAAAACGCCTTACATTACATGTTATACTTATGTTTGATGTATGATGTCCTCAAATATATTAAGTGTGAGTCACAAAGCTCTATGGTTTGTGATGTCATATTATTTCTAAGATGCTTGAGCCACATTTAGGCTGTTGATGAAATAAACAGCTGGGAGTATCTGGCAGTAAGCATCATGTGTGAAATATTTGGTAATTAAATATCCTGTGGCAGATATCACGGTCCCAAATAGGCTTTAGGCTGGCTGGGTACAGAAAACGCGGTGCGCTTTGGTAAATCATTAACGGACTAAAGAAAGTGTCGTCACTGTCCAGATTTGTGGCAGCGATTTAGTTTTAACTAAAGATGCAACGCGGTGCAACCGCTGTGGTATGAAGCAGGAATGTGTCCTGGTGTGCAGAGGTGACACTCTGAGTCATGAACAACTGCAAAAGGACAGCTTATGGCAAGAGGGATGAGTCATTGCATCAGAAAACAGAATGAGAATAGCACCACGACTATGTTGGTGATTCAAACCGCAAACTATTTTAATCACATACAGCTTTGGGAATAATTATTGGACCTCTGTAGTAGAAAAGCCAAGATTTGCTGTAAATGTGACGTGTAGAGGCATCAGGAGTTTGTTGTGTACAAATGTAACGCAAACATCTTACAAAGACATGTTATATATTTGATTAACACATTTAGTGAAGAGATAAGGTCTATTTATAATAATGACAACAAAGAAATGTTGAAAAAAAAAAACTATTATTCCAAGAAGGCCACTCTGAAGTTAAGCTATATTTAATTTTTTTGCAGAAAATCACAGTTCGAAAAATTATTTCTTAAAAATACAAATGGTCAGAATATTCAAACACAGTCAAATGTATGAAAAAGAATTTATTGTCTCCTGATTTTGCAACACAATCATTATGTAACTTCGTTCTGATGCTGTAAAAACTTTATACTGGCTATAAAGTCATGGAAATCAGATGCTTCTCAGATCCCCACCTTTCTACTGTCATCATTCCTGTTTAATGTGAGTGTAGATGAAGCTCCAAGGATGATCATGTTTATCACACTTCAGGGATAATAAAAACAACAAGGTTTACTCCAGACAGATAAGAAAGGGTCAACATGTGCTTGGACTGAGGATGATGCAGGGAGGCCCTAAAAGTAATATTTACCAGACTGTTATGTCAGGTCTGGAACGTGATGATAGGCACCATGGTTGGATTGCACAATTGTGTTATTTCTTTTCTGCTGAGTGTGATTTAAAGAAGAGAGCAGCTCAACATCTATGTTTTAGAAGAGCTTAAGATTGTATTTACAAAACTACCTAATTGGGGATTGTCTCACTGTGAAAATGCTTTGCAAACATTACGCTCCTGTCATAAATAGGCGTTTCTCAAAGTCAAGTTCGAGTTCACAAGTCCAAACATGGTGAGAATGGTCTTGGTGAGAATGGCCCCAGAGAATGTACTTCCTAAGAACCCAGGTCTCTCTGTAATTGGATTGGTTGCTTGTTAGTGAACTTTCCTCCCTGCCTCTGCAGTATTTCTGCCATCAGCTCCCTGACGTATTTCCGCAATCCACCACAATGTGGATTAGTCGTACAAATGTATTTGATTTCAAAACATTTGTACGACTATTTACATGTCATTTATATTTTTTATGCCTTTCATATATTCTCCAAAACTGGACAAACAAATTTTGTAGAATCTCATCTCATGATAATATAGATGTACAGGGTTATTCAAAAACAAGGAACCGATTTCATGACGCACTGCCTCAGTTCTCAAGCATCGTCATGGAATGAGTCAGTGCAGTGACCATGTGAAAGAGGAGTTTTCTAAGTTTTGAATGGCTACCACAGGGGCGCTGTAGTCGTGTCGTTCCTCTGGCAACATTCAGTTCTTTGTTTACCCTCAGAATGGTGAGTCCTCAGCAAATCCTCTTTGTGCTTGGTCTGTGAGATCCCCAGACCTCACTGTGTGTGTTTTTTTTCTTGTGGGGATATGTAAAAGATCACATTTATGTTCCACCGCTGCCCACTAACCTCGATGACCTTAACCTCCAAAGACCCAGGAAATGTCAGCAAAGTACAAGCTTTTTTTTGTTTTGTATTAAATAAGTGCCTATATTGGAAACATCATGATGCAACAGTTTTTTCAGATGCAGTTTTTAAAATTTTTATGGAATGTCCTTTGTGGTGGACAGTTTTCTTTTCTTTTTTTGTGTAAAAAGTTGTGAAACTCTTGCCCACAAATGTGGACAGAAAACCCATAGCTGGGTCTTAGGAGGTTAAACATCGAATAACAACAGTGATCAACTCAGTGGATCGTGATATGCTGATATGCGTCTGGGAGGAATTCTCTTATCGCGTTGATGTTGTCCGTGCTGCAGGTGGTGGCCACATTGAAAACTTGTAAGACAGGAAATAAAAGTTGATTGTGAGTAGAATACTTGTGACTTGGCAGGAGTTTTCTATTGCTTTTCCTTCTTAAAATATTGTGTAATGAATTTGGTTCATTGTTTTTTAATAACCCTGTATTTTCTTGCTAATCTGCCTCTGTCATGTGTTCCAAAATTGTATCAAATCATCAACTGCTCAATAAAAGATTTCTGAGGTTAAGTTGTCATAGAAGCTGCTGGTACCTTCGAGAGTATCACAAAATGCATCTCATGATATTTGCCATTTAAGTCCGCATGAGTCACCAACTAGTGCATCCTTGGTTTAAGCTCGGAGAGAAGAACAAAATGCAGGAATTCCATCCAATCTTGGTTTGTGTGAACTTTTAAATGGAACAGTACTTGGACCTCAACTGATGACATTTCACAAGACCATGAGAACAGAAGAACAAACAAGAACATGTAGAGAAACGCCTAGAGTCTAAATATGAAGTCAAGTGTTCTTCATGGCATAAGAAGCTAAGAAGAAACAAGTTTATTGAGGTTCCAGTAAAAAGGCTTATACCAGTTAAATCCCAGCACTGTGCACCCAGCAGCTTCCGTTCAGGTAATCCAGCATTACACCACAGTCAGATATTAGCCAGGAAAAACTATGCTGATCTGTGGTCTGTTTTGGCATTTTGGCTAAGGTGAAGTTAACCCTGTAAAGCCTGAACCATTGAATCACTGACAGAAAATTCCAGTTCTTTGAAACTGGAGCCTTTATTGATCCTTCTGAACAACCCCAAAAAATATTTTTCAAATATCAGTTTCCATGTATGAGTTTCAATTTTGTATCATATTTGATACATCAGGTCTCAATGCTCAAATATTATTATTTTTGAACAAACAAAAACACAATATAACACAAACATGTCTAGAAAATTGGTAATTCCTTTTCAAAATTGGCAAAGTTCTGCCTCCTTCCTCATAAATTTAATCTTGTGGTGTCACTGGAAAGGCCTCTGGTGAATGAATTCCTCCCCTCTGGTGGATTATCTGTGTATTGCATGTATCTAATTGTATACATCAAGTTCTTCAAGAAAAAAAATCACACTGATAATGTAGAGGGCTTCAAAACTCACGTATCAAATATGATACATTTGGCCTTATAGGGTTTAAGCTCCAATGTGGCAGCTTGAGAGTATGTGAAGGAAAGCAGGCAGGCCTCGGCAGAGACAAAAAACAAACAAACAAAAAAACCCAGCCTGCACATGTATGTATGTGACAAAGTACAAGTAGGCCATAGACTTAGTCATTGATAAACATGAGGAGAGAAAGATGAATGTGAGACAGAGCACGACCGCAACAGTGAAACAGAATAGATTCTTAGTCACGTCCTCAGAAAGAGAAGCAAACGTTGACAAACATGAATGAATGAATGATTAAGACACCAGTCACTTGACTCTGCAAAAACGAATTTCAACAAAGAAAGTTTCAGGGCAATGACTGAATTTTAGGGAAATATGTCTAACCTTTCCACTGTAAGACATTCTAACTGAAAACGAGTAAGATTTGACCAGAATCACAGCAGAGGATTTTTAAAATGTATTTTAGGAGTGACAAAAGTTGCACAACCTCTCAATTTAAGATTATTAAGTCTACCTTAAATAACTGCGTTTTCGTTGTTTGCGGTGAACTTACTTAAATTTGGTTATTTTCAACATGAGACACCTTGCCAAGCAATATTGCTTGTCCCACTGGGAATTTCTTTTTTTTTTTTTTGCTTAAAGCTGCAGTCTTTGATTTGGTATTCCTAGACACAAAAAATCTACAATAAATTTTCAGCATATTGAGATTCAAGTGGTTTGAGAGGACACAGGAATTCTGTTTGTGGGCTGTAGAAAATATCCCCTCTGACTTACCTGTGTTTTCAGACAGGAGGATTAAAGACAATATTTCTACTCACTTTTGAGATTCAGTCAGTGTGATGTTACTGCTCTTTAGAAAAGTTGCTTCAATGTCAAGTCATCTATATCTATATAATTTTTTTTGGATTCAGACATTCTGGCACTACAGATTTAATACAAGACAGTTTGTAAAAAAAAAACAAAACAAAAAAAACAAAAACAAAAAAAAACAAAACACAACACCGTAAGACCGTGCTGGTCATATTTAACCCATAAAGACTTAGTGCTACTTCTGTGACTGTTCCCAAATGATTTTTTCTGTAGATTTAACCTTTCTAAAGCGATTTATCACCATTTATTAGAATATTATGCTCTGTATTTTGCTTTTTTCCTGTGTAAATCATCTTTTTTCTGATATCTTTTCCGATATTTACTGATTATGTAGATGTTCATAAAAGCTAAAGTAAATTCAAAGGTTATTAAATTAGAAACACAGAAAACTGAAGAAAAAGTGACTTTTTCAGCAAAGATATCCATAACTGAATATAAAAACAAGCATCTCCATCCACTGTCATTGATCCAACTCCATGGGTTTTACTGGTGAATCAGTGTTGTAGAAGATGACAGTGTTTTCATGTTCACTACTTAGCCTCCGAACGTCCAAATGGATCATATCTGATGACCATGAAAAGATGACAAACTGCATTTTACACCAATTATTTACATGGACTGATAGGATTAGTGGATCAACAGGCATTAAACATTTTACAGCAATAGATGATTTTTGCAGCGTATGTGTTCTGCTGCAGCATGAAACACACTTCATTTACATCTACCCCAATTGTAAATATTTTTAAATCCAACTAAACCATTTCCCTTCTCATGTGTCTATGAATGAACTCTTCATTAATTCTTATTTCTCTGTATGACTTATTTACTGTCAGTAAATTCAAGAGAACCGTTCCTTCTCTTAACCCATAAGGACCCAGTGTGACATTTGTGTCAGTTCCCAAATGAATTTTTATTTGTATTTAACCGTCCTCAAGTGTTTTATCACCATTTATTGTAATATTATCCTTTTTATTTTGCATTTTTTTCAGTGAAAATCTGATATTTTCCAACATTTAATTTACTATTCATGTAGATCTTCAGCAAAGCTCAGAGTAAAGTGAAGGATTATTATATCAAAAATAGACAAACTGAAGAAAAGGTAACATTTATAGCAAATATATCAATAACTGAACATAAACAAAGTCTGTCCATTCACTGTCATTGATCCGACTCTGGATTTTACTGGTGAATCAATGTTGTAGAAGATAATGGTGTTTCCACGGTAACTACGGAGTCTCTGAACGTCCAAATGGGTCATATCTGATGACCATGAAAAGATGACAAACTGTATTTTACAACAATTATTTATATGTATTGATAGAATAAGTGGATTAATAGGTATTAAACAGTTACATCAGTAGATGGTTTTGGCTGTTTGGGTCTTTCTGGATTAAGCAAACAGATTCCATGTCAATGTAGTCCTGTTATTGGAAAAGTATGATGATGGTACAGTGGAGACACATGTAGAACATTACTGTACAGATGGGGCAGGAGGTGGCGCAGATGGTTGGCTGTGTGTCACAGTCAAAATGCCAAATGTTCAAGCCCTAAATAACTACATACCTGGCTGTTGTTGTGAAGGATGCAAATATGTGACAGTTACAAGTTACAAATATTCATCATGTCACTGCCTGTGATTATGTAACACATGAAAATAGATTATTGTCTATGGATTGTAGTCATGTACTAAATGCTGCTGTAGAGTGCGGAGTTGTGGCTCACCGCATGTCAACACCTGTGATGAGTGCACAAGTTTGGAAATCACAAGATCCTTTTTGTCTTATCCACTTTCCTGAGATTACCAATCAGTTCTGCATAAACTGCAAGACTTGTGTGTCTAAGTACTTTGGTCTCTACTGCATTTCTACGACTGCAATGATTTAATCTGACAGTAAAAAATCTTGTATAAATTTTACAATTCAATCTTTGATGTTTTTATTGGAAGCATAAAATCTTATTTGAGCTGTAGTGCATCCTTCTGCGTCAGCTCTGAATGTTTCTAACCTTGTTACTGACAACTGTTCTGCATCTTTTCAGTCCCTTAAAAGCAATAAAATGCTACACCACACAAAGGTCAGGGTCATGTCTGTTAACAGAGTTTCAGCTCTAATGTGACAATGCCAACTGAAGGCTTTGAGTCAACACACACCCACAGATAGAAGGTAAACAAAAGCAGGGTCATTAATAATTAATGCTATTATCGAGGGGGTGTGGTAGTGCTGCTACAGATGTACTCATTCAACAGGTCTATTCAACTATAAATTATTTATGCTAACACTAAATTCACTTCTACTGGGTTAAATCATGGGCCTGTTATTATTGTATTAGTAGCAAACAAACAAACATAATGCATGTTTTATTTCTGATTTACATCTAAAGCCAGTTGATTCAGATATGATATGATTCAGACAATTATTTTTTTACTCTCTGTTCTGAATATAAGCAGATTTGGCCTTTTTTTAACAAAGCTAACAGACTGATTTTTGTCCAGTCTAACCTCATGTATGTTTGTTTGGTGTGTGTAAAATGTGGGCAGTGACCGCCACCGCCTCATTGACCCAAACAGTGTTGCATGTGCAGGCCGGCCTGTTTTCCCTCAAACTGAAGCTTCCATTGTTTTCGATGATAATGCACCGAGGCAGCGCAGACAGGGCAACTTCCCCCAGTACCTCCACTCCAAAACAACAAACTCTCACACAAATTTATCAGCTTTTAAATATCACAAGGCCTACCTCATGTAGAAAGGAGATATTGGTCTCTCTTCTTCTTGGGAGCTGAAATATGAAAACAGACATGATTGAATTCTTCTGCAGTTTGTGCTTAGAAAGTGAAATGCTCAAAAACAACCCAGCCCCCTGCCACTACATGTTATTGGAGGCTGAAAATAGGAACATGATGCTGGCTTTTGTCTGCAGAATAATGGCCATGGAGTGCTACAGATCAGTGCTTTTGTGGAACTTGTCTCGGGTAATTATTATGAACTGACAGAGAAATGGGTCCTGCTCTACAATATAGGCTAGCTACTGCCACTGGAACAATGCAAGCAGCACATGATGAAATTATGCAATACTAAGAGGAACTCAGTATTGGCACTAAAAGAAGAGGTTGCTTAATAGTATTTCCATATCCTGGCACTGACACTGTGAATATTTCATAATCTCTTGGTTTTGTTTGCCTAAGACCAACTGAATACTGGTTTATCTACACTAAAGTCAAAGCAGAAAAAAAAAACACTGTGCCTAAACCTGAATTGTTAAGCAGTACAAGAACTAGGAGATAGTGTTTATTAGTGTTAAAGTCTGTGACGTGCATGCAGCCTTTTTTAATTATTTGATTATGCATCACCTTTTAACTCTACAACTCTTTAACACTACACCTACAACTAATGCAGAATGTAAATATGGATATTACGCATGTACTATACAACAGCAAGGTTCATTCAGTTCATATTTAATCACAAAGATATTAATATATGTAAAGGAAAGCTGAACAAAAAAAAAATCATATTTACAAATGAATGATTTGTTCAACTTTCCTTTTCCTGGGACAGAATGGCTACACAACATACATACATGCCCTCACTGGCCAGAGATACGTAAGGATGAGTAAAGGGTGAGGTGGTTGATCTCCTGAAAACTTATCATAGTGCATGACTGTAAAGCCTCATGCACTGAGGTGTGTTTTGTTGCCAGAGGATAAAAGGAGTGCCACTGTATTCCTCTGCATAATCTCAAACACTACAACACAACATCTATTAATAGTTTTTTTATTTGCATTTGTATCATGCCTTAAAATGGGAGGTCTTGTTGTACTGGCTTCCTACATCCATAAAAGCCTGTGGACTGCTTTGTATGTAGGGGTTATCGGTCAGATTTCCCTAAATAATCCAAAGGTGTGTTTAGATCCACACCTGTGTGACACAGTTCCTCTCTCCAGCTCCTTCACTGCTGCAAAACTGTGCACAACTATCTACTGGTAACTTAAAAATTGTCATATCTGTCTGTTTTCTCTGCTTTTTTCTCTGCTTTTTTCTCTCTCTGACCTCTTACCCTGACACACCTCCTAATTATCATGATTCCATTCACCTGATGAGCGCACCTGCGTCTCATTAGGGGTGGTGTGTATATATTCACTGCTCTGATGTCTGTCGTTGCCAGATTGTTTTCTACCCCGTGTGAAACTCTCCAGCGTTGTTCTTGCCTGATTCTCCGTGCCTGATCCTGTTCGTCCCTGACCTGTCCTGCCTACCCGTTGCCTGATCCCCTGCCTGATCTGTCTGCCTGGTTTTGCCTTCTTCGTCCGTGCCCTGGTACTCGACCTGCCCTTTGCCCCTGACCACGTCTCTTCGTCCGCCGCCTGGTACTCGACCTGCCCTTCCTCCTAGACCACGTCTCTGACCGCCGCCTGGTATCGACCTGTTTCCACCTCAGACCTTGTCTTCAGTCACTGCCCCTCTGGATTCTACGGTCTCTCCGGTTCCTGGATTATCTGCCTGTCCCCGACGCCCCCCTTTGCCTAACCCCTGTTGGTTTACTGAGACTGTGTTTGTGACTTTGTTTAAAACTGTGAACTGTAACATTGAACTCCTGCTAAGCTTCAGTAAAAGCTTTTCCAACTCTTACCTCAGTGTCGGTCTGCATCTGGGTTCCCGTTGTACCCGTTACAAAAATGGAGTGTGCTAATGTCAACAAAGGACGGGCTCCCTATGTAACACAAACTCCATGTAAACACACAGGCATGTGGGCGAGCTCCAGCCAACAGCATGGTGAGGAAGATCATCTAATGGCCATTGTCACAAGGTTTTCCTTTGAGGTTTCCTGAATATGTCAAATTCAAACTTTAAGCTTTTTGAAAAGCTCTCACAGAATCCTGACATACCAGGAAACCTACAATTTTAACTCTACCAATTTCACCATGAAGGCTGGTCAAATATTTTATCAGCCAGTAGATTGTTGATAGCCACCAAAAGTATCTACTGACAATCAGTATGTATAATTTGGACTCTGTGGTGGTTTTAAACAAATCCAAGTAAATTAAATATTATGCACCTATTCTGGGATTATTTGACTTTAAAGATGTATGATTGTGCAACAAATCTGCCCCAGAAAAAGAAATGTTTATAGAAACACTGGATGCCAAAATGAGTGTCTGAAAACTTCTGACCATAACTCAACATCAGTTCCCTGTAGTTGATAAACACAGGGTTTGTATTTTACATATGAATCTTTAAATATTCATAATAATGTTAACAATGAATGAGTAATGAATGTCAACTGTGACTGTTAACCGGCATAAATATAGTATTTTCAACAAATCCCTTAAAGGTACTTTCAGAAATATTGCTCAATGAATCTATATTCTCTTGCTTTGCTGGTTTTGTATCATCAAACAAACATTCCACTTGGTACTGAGTGGACCATACTGCACATGTTTGGGACTCTAATGTGTTTTTGTACTTAATGTACCATCGTGTGGTTTACTGTAAGGGAAGAGGAAAACTCTCCAGAAACATCTCAAGTTCAAAATACAGGATTTAGTTTTCAAGTCAGATTGGGATCAAAATAGGCCAAAGTTCATTGAACTTCAGAAGACAAAAATTCCTCCAACTGCCTTTTAGGTGCAGGTGTCATTACCACAAAAACTTCTAGATTCTTTCTTTCACAGCTCAGTGGTAAATACTCCCACATCCGCATGTTCTTAACTGGTGTTACACAGTCTGGCAAGCGTATTAAAATAATGTGTGCCGTCACTACCGCCATGTTGCAAAAGCGGAAATCCTGCTTACCCACTACCTTACTGAAAGGATAAAAAAAGGGATCAGAAAAGGCCTGATCCCTCCAGGATAAATGGAAAACTACCACTAGCAAGTTGGTCAATCTGCTCCACTTTTTCAGTATTTTTAAAAATATGTTGACAAAAGTGGTCTAGCTTTGCAGGTGCTGGTCTCTTGAATAATCCACCCACTCACTCTAGCAATTTTGGCAATATCCCTGCCATCATGCTTTGCCTTATCTTTTATCAAAATCCCTATAAAACGTGAAAGTTATGCTATTTAGCAGCAGCAACACACCTGAAGGACTTCAGTCACGCACCAGCTGTGACGATGATTTATTTGGATGTACATGTAAAAAAATATCTGAAAAAAGCTTAATTCTCTTAAAACAATCTCACACAGTTTGCTCTTGTGTGAGTATTTCAAGGACATTATTTTGGTGGTGACTTTGGCTAAATGTTATCAGTTACAGCTGTGGTTAACTATTAATATAAACAACCTTTCTTTATTTTTGGTCAGGCTGTCCATCAAAACAGGTTGCATTGAGCTGTTTTTCTACCAAAAATGTGAACAACGGTCAAGTTAAACTACAAAAACAGGTCCAACCAGAGTCCCTTGAGTCCATTCAGGACCTCCAAACTGTTGGTACATTCTTAAAATACTTCAGTGTACAAACTGCATAGTGGTCAGGATCTTAAGTATTTGTCGGATAAGCCTGGCTAAGCTCTGCTTGTTATATGTTCTTTCCATCAAACTTCATACCTCAGGTTTTAAAGCGAGGTATGTTGGCCTGTAAATGTAAGTTCTCACGTGCATCCTATTTCGTGTCATGTCTCTATAATACTTATTACCAGTTCTACATCCTGCTGAAGTGTGACGCAAAATGACACTGGAAATAAAAGCATTTTCTCAAATATCGAGAATGTCAACAAGAGTTTAGAGCCCTGTCTGGTCTCTATTTGACATAATTACAAAATTAAATATATCACTTTGTCTATCTTTTCAATGATCAGCAAAATCGAGCTCTGTAGCATAACTAAAAAGAATAAAACTAGACTGGAACAACAAACTAACCACATGACATGTCATTTTTTATCGTTTCCACTCTTATTTTCCTTCAAAGTCAGTAATTCCAGTTTCCAGTAAAATTAGCCTCAGGCCACTACTGGAGCCATGTTCATCTGATAACAGCACTGATTAATCAGCTAATCCAATTACTGTCTCCATTTATAATAGAGATTTTTTAAAACTATATGTTTATTTCAGATTTTCACTTCTTGTGCATCACAAAAATAGGACCAGTGGCCCTGTATCTCACCAGCACGGTCTATCAAGAATCAGTAACAACTTGAACTTGTGAGGGTGTCAGGTTCTGCCGCTATGTTTGAGTCCTGTGATCAATCTCCCAATAGAAGTGGGTGGTACTTTCACTGGAGATGAACTCAACTAATGAAATGAAAGTCCATATATGACTTCCTATTAGTGCTCAGCAGTAACTATACTGATATCTCTAATTGTTTCCATGTTATAAGCCATCAAAATATGGCCCATTATGAGTGAAGGCACATGTTTAATATTTCAAAAAAATTTGTCAAAATCTAAATTTCTCAAAACTGTGAAGAATCTTTGTAGACAGTGTACCAAGGAAGCTACATATAAAGTTGGAAATTAATCCAACCAGTAGTTTCATCTGAGATGTTTGAAAAAATTGCTAACGAAGATGAAGACAATGATGACAAAGACGACGAAGACGACGCCAGACCCAGTGCCTTCACAAAACTAAACTAAGGCTTAAAAACAGGTTGAAATGTAATCTTTCTTAATTCTAAGCTAGTTTGAGGTTTGGTGCTGCATCATTTAAAGCGAAATCATGGTTTAATCATGTTTAAAAATTAATCTTTGCTGGTGCCACCCATGATTAAGGTGTCTTAGAGCATCAAACTGTCCGGGATGAGATTTAATGGAAAAGCACTACCATCCTGAGAAGGAAAACCAGTTTGTTCCAGCCAGCAGATTCTCACTATAAATATGTACTGTCAAGCTTTCAAGGCTGATGGATGGAGCTACCTGACAGCCAGCCAGCAATGCTGTTATACCCACAGGGAACCTGCGCTCACACCACACTGCAACGTTCCTCACTCCCACCGATTTCCAATGCGCTTCTAAGAAACCCAATGGTTACATCACAAGACTCAGTGAACCATGGCAACTCCACACAAAAGCCAGTATGCATCCCCTTGTGTGCAACTATGCCATGCTGAAAGTGTAATAAGTTCACATGATGCCGCTATGTTGGCTTACGTCGCCTGATGCCACTGTCATATTTCAGGTAAAGGTGAGAGCTCATGGATTCTAATTATTAAACAAACAATTTTATTAACCCTTTCATGCATGAATTATGAGAACCTTAGTCAATATTTTGTCTTGAGTGATTTTATTCCTCTTTAAGAATGAAAAAAAAAAAACAATGCAATTGATTTTTTTTTTTTTAATTAACGTTTTTTTCATGGAGTTACAAAAATGTCCACTCAGCTGGACATCACACATTGAATTTTTGAAGGAAAGGAACATGTATTTAAAACCCATCATCAGAAAGTAAGATAAGATAAGATAAGATAAGATAAGATAAGATAAACTTTATTGATCCACCAAGGGGGAAACTTAAGTGTGTACAGCAGTATAAGACAGTATGCGTCAATACAATAGAAAAATAAAGAGATAAAAATATAAACAATATAAACAAGTTTGTTAAAGTAGCTAAAGTGACAAAAATAACAATAACAATAATACAGTTATATACTGTGTGAAAACTATGAAATAAAAACATTTTTAATGCCGCTAATCTGATGTTTTCTCACATTTTAACATACTCTAATACTAGTTATTACTCGCTTAATGGAGATAATATGCAAAAAAAAAGACTGATTTTTAATTGATTTACACTCAAACATGTTACTGCAGATCAGGTTTATCAAGAACAGCAAAATTACAGTAATGGTATGAATTGCAGTGTTTGGGATGGTGCATAAGCGTCCACTGTGTTAGCTGATATCCAAATAAAACAATAAAAACCATGAATATACAAGAGAACAGCTGTAGAATAACAGTCCACTGTAGTGACCACTATGCATGAAAGGGTTAAAAGGAGCTTTGTTGTCTTTTGTTAAGATTTGACATGTTGAATGTGAATATGCTTTACAGAGGAAATGAGAGCCTCTGAGAGTGATGAGTGATTTCTAGTCAGTGTTAACTATAATATAAGTAAAGAAGAGATGAACAATGCCGACAAATGAGATGTGGATATGCCAAAAAGTGATATCAGAAAGATAAATATGAAATGAAACTTTAAAATTAATTGGGTTGTAGAAAATTGAAGATGTGCTTGTGTCAGAGGTCGCCTACTTTGCCGTGCTGCTGTTTGCGTTACACTATGCTGACACAGATTTGTCCACACATACCTATGGAAAGTGAGAGCAAGCCGACAAGTGGGAGGAGAGCTGATACAGATACGAAACGCTGACGGTCACTTATGGAAAATTATCGGGTATATGGTAAATTCAAAATTCACCACTTCTTGAAACTGAAACCTTTTCTCAAAGTCATCTGTAAACTTCCTTCGATATACCGCATTGTCTGAGAAGTCATTAACTTACCAATTTGATACTGCTGAATATCAGGAACTGTCCTCCACTACAGATGGTAGAATCATTTGAGTCTGTGCATTTCCAGGTGTCTATTTGTAAATACCAGTAAGTTCAGTCTGATGACGCACATCCCTGGAGTCCCCCGGTCATGTAAGCTCTAGATCAGACACTTGATACAAACTGACAAGAAAGATTTTAGGGTGTGGGGGTAATCCACCTTATGATTTAGTGGTACGCTGAGGCGGCAAAGAAAGCTTTGCCACCTCAGATGTATTACATTTGGCACTACATGTAAGAATGCATAACAAAACAATTAGCATGACATGGTTATTTCATACCCTTCACAATACTGAAAAATGCTAGAATATTAACCTTAAATATTAGCCTTAATGATAATAGTCCATTAGCACTGTGGTGTATGTGTATAGTGTCGTTACATATAGTATGCTGTTATACAAAACAAAATCATCATAAAGGTAATAAAAATATCTGGCACTCATAATATATCATATAGCAGTATGTATAAATTAGTGCAGTGGCATCTGTGGTTCAGTGCATAGTTCTGCATTCTGTGGCACTACTATGTGTGTCACACTAAACCTTTATGTAATGTGTTAATGTATCCGGTGCTGACATGGACTTAAACTCTCTGATTAATGTTGTACTAAAGGTCGCTGAGGTGTTTCAACTTAGTGCAGTAAGAGCCAAATTCGTGTCAGCATTTCTCATCTCGGTGCTTCAATATTACACTGATGTTGGCAAAGCTACTTAGAAAGCATAACACTGCAAACTAACAGCTCCTTGTCGTTGTAAGATGTTGTACAGCCGGTGGTTTAGCTAAGCAAAAACTCTCGTGCTAGCAAAAAAATTAGACGCAAAGGAGCTCACTGTAAAATTTCATGTACAGGGTGACAAAAAAATGGGAACTTTTTAACAATCCAATAAAACCAAGAGTGATGGAAGAAAAATATTTTATTCATAGTAATTGAAACCTTAAAACACGCCATTTAAGAAACAATGATGGAATTTTCATTTTTTTTAAATTACTTCCTGTAGATGGCGTCCTCCTGTACGAATGCATTCTTGAAATCTGCTGTTGACATTCCTCATTGACTGCTGCAACATCTCAGCTGGGACACTGTGAATTTCATCCTGAATTCTCTGTTTTAACTCATCCAGAGTTCTTGGTCGAGTCGTGTACACTTTACTCTTGAGATAGCCCCACAAGAAAAAATCACAAACGGACAAATCTGGCGATCTAGGGGGCCAGGGAACGTTACCGAATCTTGAGATCACACGGTTACCGAACAATTCTCGCACAGCCTCCAATGATTGCCGTGCAGTGTGTGATGTCGCGCCATCCTGTTGAAACCAGGTTTCTTGAACGTGTGGAAAATTGTTCAATTCAGGTGTAACGAAGGAACCGTTTTTATAAAACATTTTTATGGCTAACGCACGCTGTTGCCCGTTCCACTGATCCATGGTTACTAAAATGGGGGTGTGTTTACTTGCTCAAGGACACTGTCTCACAGAGCTGCCACTTGCTCATGTCTGCCAATATGCACTTCAAAAATTCCTGTTTTTTTGGGTCACCCTGTATTATGAAAGCCTGGTTTTCAAGATATCCAAAAATGGTTATCGGAGTGTGTTATGTTGTTAGTGTATGTCGGGTGTTTAGTGTTAAACAGGGAATTGTGGGTGGTTTGTACGATTGTTCATGATTTAGTTATGCTTAATTTCATATCTTTGCTTTGCCATAGTTAGTTCAACTAAGTATAAACTGGTTTAACGTTTAGCACATGTTAATGTAGTTGTATGTTAGCTTAGTTTTACTGTGTACCAGCTGCTTTTAACTGAGAGAGAAATCTACAAATGTTTTATTTCTCACAATAACACTGAGGTTGGTTTTACCAGACTCAGAAGTGTAGTCGTTCTGTGAGTACAGACTTGGTTGGTTTTTGGTTGCACTATCTTAATGCATGTATACTTTTTCGTCTTGCGCTTTATTCAGTTGCTGCCGTGACCACTGAATTTCCCCGTTGTGGGCTGAATAAAGTCTAATCTAATCTAATCTAAACTAAAGTAATCTAATCTAATCTAATTTCTTCTTACACTTTATTCTGTTGCTGCCTTGACCACTGAATTTCCCCGTTGTGGGATGAATAAAATCTAATCGAATCAAACCGAACTGAATCTAATCTAATCTAATCTAATCTACACAAAACTAATATAATGTAATCTAAACTAAACTAATCTAAACTAATTTAATCTAAACTATTCTAATATAAACTAAACTAATCTAATCAAATGTAATGTAATGTAATCTAAACGAAACTAAACCAATGTAATCTAATCTAATCTGATCGAATGTAATTTCTTCTTGCACTTTATTTTGTTGCTGCCTTGACCATTGAATTTCCCCATTGTGGGATGAATAAAGTCTAATCAAAATTAATCTAATCTAATCTAATCTAATCTAAACTACTCTAATCTAATCTAATCAAATGTAATGTAATGTAATCTAATCTTATCTAAACTAATGTAATCTAATGTAATATAATATAATCTAAACTAATTTAATCTAATCTAATCTAAACTAATATAATCTAATCAAAACTGAAATATTCAACCTGTATTTTAGACCTAGTGTCTTACTCATCGGTTTGACAAAATGTGATTTGTGCAACTCCTTTTGGACCAGTAGAGCACTGGTCTGAACAATCTATCTCTCTACCTACTTGACAGCAGAATCTTGTGTTTATATGGCATATGAGCAGCAGCAGGTGGCTCCGTTTGGCACCGGTTAATGTGGCATGGACACAAGTGTTAAACTTTTGGATTTTTGGCAGAGGATGTCGCTGGGTGTGCAACACTGGTCCTTTGACCAAGCATTGCACAAAGTTCAAGTGGTGACGTGAGTAGCTGCCTAATAGTGATAATGACAGAAAAAGGAGGGAGGGCTGGTCACAGCGTGATTAAAGAGCAATTATGTAATGATGAAATAATACCAAAAAAAATCATTATTTTTATTATATTGACCAAATTGTATAGTTTTACTGGTTAACTACACAAACAATGTCAACTGTAACCTAACCCTGAGTACATCCTGATGATTTGTTTTGCTCCACATTATATGCTCTGGCACTAACACTGAGACTAATTCTCTTGACAGTCTATTTGCATAAACTGGATAGCTAAAGCAAAGTTTGCCAAAAAGACAAATCCTGCAGGTGTGATCACAGGCAAGGTTAATGTTGGTCTAAGCCTCTGGTTAAAGCAGAGAGAGCCCCAACAACAGACACAGTGGTGGTCTTGCTATTCCAGGACTGGAGACACTCGACACCCAGTGGTTCCAGTTTCAGCTTCTTATAATAGGCTTGTTTGCATGCCAAAGGCGCATTGCCGCGGGGCTTGGGCCTTAGATCCCTGATCACTGTGCTGTCAGGGACTCAACTCAATCTTCACCTTCGCCCTGGCCTGATAATACATCACCTACGCAAACAGTGGTCATAACCTATTTACCACTGCTACTCCCTCCTAGGGTATCACAATGCAAGTAGAAACAGTAAAAGGAAATGGTAACACAAGGGTTCGGCATAGCACTGGGTATGAGGCAAAGTTTGTTCTGTTTGTGGCCTTAGTTTTTATTTCAAAGAAGCCATAAAGAATCATGCCCACAGATAAGACTGGGATGACTGTAAAATCATTAGGCAGCCTCTGTTCCAGATTTGGCAGCATGCCCTGTATTTAATTTACAAAAACAATATTTAAAGATTGCACATGCGCACTGTGCTTATATAATTTACTTTCTTATCTTTGCAGAGGATGAGAAAAAAAGCACGTAAACACTCATGTGCAAGTGTATGGATTTTTTTAAGGCAAATCTCAACCCAAGTCTCCCGTGTAGAAATCACTGTACAAGCTGTTACCAAGGATGGAGATAGATGTAGCTCATATACAGAAATGACAGGTCCCACTCCCAGCACAAAACAACATCATGTGAACACACAATATGTGAATCTTGTATAGTGAAGCTTCGAATACTTTGAATAATAAATAATATTGTATTTTCACCATTCATATGTGATTTTACTGTAAATACTTTATTGCATATTTATGAATGTAAATTGTTAATGTAATAAATGTTTTAAAAACAAAATGGCTCATAAACTTATTGCACTAAAAAACTCTTAACATTCAACATTTCAACAATGACGGATTTAGGGGATAAGAAAAAAGGTTGGAATTGCATCTGAGACTTCTTTGATAGTGATGATTAAGTTTGCATCATCCGCATAAAAATTAAAGATGTGAGAGCCCTGACTAAAATAGTCTGCATCAAATATAACTCAGGATGAAACTGAGATACACTACCTCTTCATCTTGCATCACTAAAAAGCTATTTAGTTATTACCAGAGGCCCTATGTCTTTATTTACCTCTGCCAGGAGGTATTATGATCGCTTTGCTTTGTGTGTTTGTTTGCATGTTTGTTTGCATGTTTGTTTGTTTGTTTGTTAGCAGGATAACTCAAAAAGTTATGGGCGGATTTTCATGAAATTTTCAGGAAATGCTGATACTGGCACAAGGAAGAAATTATTAAATTTTGGTGGTGATGGGGGGGGTGGGGGTGGGGGTGGGGGGAGACAGATCTGTCTTGGCAGAGGTCTGCACTCTGAGTGCTTTTCTTGTATTTAGATATGGGATCAATATCAGCATCTCTCATCTTGAAAGTTGCCAATGAATATTTCTAACACAAATAAGCAAAATACCATGCTATTGTCAAGGCTGAGGTTTGTCATGTACATTTAACTGGACACTTAGCAGAACATTAGCAGATTAAGATGAGATACAGAATAAACAAGAAAAGCACTTGGAGAGCACAGACCTCCGACAATACAGATCTGCCCCCCCCCCCCCCCAATCACCACCAAAATTTAATCATTTCTTCCTTGTGCCAGTATCAACATTTCCTGAAAATTTCATGAAAATCCATCCATAACTTTTTGAGTTATCTTGCTAACAAACAAACAAACACACACAAACAAACAAACAAACAAACATGTACGAACGCACGCACACACGCAAACACACAAACACACAAAGCAAAGCGATCACAATACCTCCTGGTGGAGGTAATGAGATACTGAGCTGGAGTTAAAGAGAAACAAATGTGGAGTAAAATAATTAGCTTTTATAGTTATTTTACTATTTGCTAAGACCCAGGAAAAATCAAATGAAAGTATCTACTGAATTGCACAGCATCATATGCTTTCTGCATAGCACTGTATCACATTGAATCACCTTGTTTTACATCGCATCATGATGGATTGTATTGCACTGTAACAGGAATAAAGTGAATGGAATAGTAGCTGATTCATAAACATTTCTAATATATCATATTACCCATGCAGTTTCACTGCTAGAAATGCACATTCCTAACTGATATAATTTAGGTTTTGTTTTGGCCACATAATAAAAACAGGCGTTCTGCTCTAGTGTTACTTCTTTTTTTCTTTTTTTTTTCACTGTATCATTATTTGGAATGAACAGGTAAATTCACCAGCAGATCGACATTGGTAAAAAAAAGAGACAAATGTAATTCCAGTTTTTGTTTTGAGTTAAGAAGATGCACTTCACCAGCCCATAAGGCAAACGAGTCCCAAAAATAAAATGCCTCGGATCATGGATCAAAGTTCATTCATCCTTGTAGTGACCATTCTCCTTCAATAGCTTAAATTTCACAGCCATTGCATTCAGGTAAACACAATGGATATACATTATTCTCCAAAGGATTATCTGGTTTGCCCAGAATAAACATAGCCAGATGGGGCTCATATACTCACTTAAAGAACTCTGTGATACAACTTAATTAAAGATGGAACAAGGCATATGGAACTGTGTACAGAAATCAAGGGGGGGGTCATCTGCTGTCGCTGTCATAGAAATGATCATCGACAATCGGTCAGAAATTAAATAAGTGTGTTACAAAGGGGACTATGAATAAAATCCAGTTATCCCAAATTTGGTTAAATTTGTCCTTTTGGATTCTTAATTGATAGGTCAATTTTTCCATTGTGTATATCTCTAAAATAATTCCAATCCAGTCCTCTAAGGTAGGCAGAATTAGGCTTAACCATCTCCATGTAATTGCTTTCTTACTTCCCATCCAGTGTTACTTCTAACCCAAACTGAGAATTGAACTTTCACTTAAAGATGTAGTTACATGAAGAGAGCAGACATTAAAAGTAGGGCTGCATGATATTGGCAAAACTTACGATATGAGTGTACAGCATTGCGATAACAATAATATTGTGATATTTCTCCTTCACCTAAAGAAATTCCAATTTCATCTACTAAGAAAAATGTTCCTTAAACATGTTAAATGAGCCAGTTGTTTGTATGCTGAGTCAATTATTTATAATTCCAGATAAAATACTGTACTACTACAATCAGTTACACAATTCTGTCCCACAACCTGGTGATGCTGCTACCATAGACCTTCAGACACAAACATAGTCAAATATTTTGTCATTTTGTTCAAATATAACAATGTGTAAATGGCATGGATGCATTTTAAAATTACAAAAGTGCCGCCATGTAAGAGCTTTAACAAAACACTATTCCATTGCTTGCCTGCTTTGGTAAATACTGCATATAAAATAAAATCTTTAAACATAAGTGTTCACGCCCTGCCCAAAGTTGTGCTCTAAAAATATTCACATCTTTTCAACATTAATAACATGTAAACTTTCATTCAACCAGCAGCAGTAGCATTATTACAGTTTTTTTTACCAGAAAAACTAGTATGTTAGAGTGGTAGAGAAAACCACTGTGGTACCCCATGGTGTGTAAAACAGAAAGTTAATGAAAAAAAAGAAAGTAAATGATTGCACATCTTTGCGATATGAATATTGCACACTCCATTATCGCGATAACAGTATTTTTTCGATATATTATGCATCCCTAGTTGAAAGGTTTACTAATGTATTCATATGCTGATATTTGCAAGATTTCTACTTTTGTCAGAGACAGGTGCATGTTCTAACCTGCTGAAGTCTTCCATGCTGCCGAAGGGGCTGACTTTTAGGTGGAGGTGTGGCGAGGCAGTGCCTGGGGGGTCCTGGCGAGTCAGCGGCACTGAGGCTGCCTCCATCACCTCTGGGCTGGGGCTCCTCAGCTCTGAGGTCAGGGGCAAAACTATCGGTATGGAGAGAGGCCTTGCGTGGGGTGACCCGACAGATTGTCTGGGCTGAGGGAGAACTTGAGCCATGCCGTCACTCTTCCCTTTCCTAACCTGTTTTACAAATAGAACAGGTGAGTCTCGTGACTGTAAACATGAGACGGCATGAGAGGTAAACGATGCTCCACCACAGACGTTTCTGCACAGTCAAGTTTATTCTACTGCATACCACACAGGAAGCTGTCAACCTCTGCTCAGGTTACAATAAAACATGCATTGAGGATCTCCTGAGGCAAAGGTGAGGCAGAGTGCAATAAAAGAACCACAAAAGACACGAGAGGGGAAAAGAGGATAAACCTGTAAAGCTGTAAGGTTAGACCAATGTTTTCTTACCGTGCTGACCCTGAGTGGGTGCAAACTGCGTGAACCGCCGACTGTCGTGTAGGAGAAGAACCTTAACCTAATTACAGCAACACTGTGTGTTCCTTTCTGCATTTTTGCACAATTTCAAGGATAGCTGAGAGCAGCGTCGAAGACTATATCAAAGTGATTTCTCCAACAGTATATGAGGAGAGGCTGTGTGTCGGCTAAAGTAGTCTGGCTGGCTTTGTCCTCTGGTAACGGGAGTATGTAATGGGTCTGACGCCAATAGTTTTAGTATTGATAATGGTCAACAAACCTAATCCTAAAAAGAGGCTCTGATCTGGACAGACTTCTGTCAGTTGAATTAAATGGACAACTGTTTTTTGGTTTTTTTTTTTAACTCCAATTACCAATGGAATGTTTCCATTTTGGGTTTAATCTAATGGGATGATCTAAAATCTATGAATGTCAACTCCATTTAGACAATCATTGGTGCACTTAATGGGTGGATATAATTAGCTCCATGAGCTGCTTTAGCGGGGCCTGGAATTGACAGACAGAACCCCTCCAGGTATTGTTATTGATTTGGCTAAATTTGTAATTCACAGAAAGCCAAAGAGGAGGAAAAACTAGAGCATACAGCAAAAGTGGGGGTTGGGGGCTGTTTCATCATACTTAAAGAAGACATCATGGAAAAGCAATGGAAAACTCAAACCAGGGTAAAAAAAAAAAACATTTCTATCAGCCAACTCCTTTAATAAAGATGTCCAAATGATGTCTAGTTGCTGTTTGTTTGCTAGTTAGTAGGCACATTAGTGCTGTAAATGCACTTCTAAGGTATAAATAAAGAGACAGACTGAGGCAAGGGGAAGCGTTGATGCCATTTACAATGACCTATTTTTTAAAAAATGGTATAGTTTAACCCTTAAGATCGAGGACTATTTTTATGGTGATTTCCCAATGAATTGTTCTCTATATCTCACCTTTCCTAAGTGATTTATTACCTTTTATTAAATTATCCTCTGAATTTTTCAGGGATAGTAAGATATTTTTAGATATTTAATCCTCTGTATATGTCCATTAAAGCTCAGAGTAAATTCAAAAGTTATAACTGTATCAAAAACAGATAAAACTGAAAAAAATGACTTTTAAATATCATAAATGAAATGTAAAAATAAATGTCTACAATCCCTCATTTATCAAACTACTTTGGTTTTACTGGTAAACCAATGTTGCAGCAGATGACAGTGTTTCTACGAGCTTCTAAATGTCCAAACACAATGTATCTGATGCCACTGAAAAACTGAGAAACTGAATTTTTCCTGAATTATTTAAATGTATTGATAGGATTAGTGGGTCAAAAGTTATTAAATATTTTAGATCAGTAAATGCTTTTGGTTGCTAGCGGCTGTTTGTTCTATTGTGATGAAAACATGGATTTATGAGGTCTGCAAATCACTGCATTCTGTTTTTATTTATATTTTACACTGTGGTCCACATTTTTGGGAATCAGGGTTGTAATAAAGTCAGCTGTGTTGTATGATTTTAAGAATATCTATCTTAATATCCAATAATCAGCTTTGTCCTGTAGGAACTGATATAATTACATTGGCCTTTAAAATCCATTTTTAATCCACCACTATAATACTTTTGACTAGACACAACATTTCATAATGGAAAATTCACTAAAAAATTGGATAAAATAGTTCAAACTAAGCATTTCACGTGGAATGACCTGACATAGAAAAGAGACCAAATTTAAAAAAAAAAAAAAAAAATACATGTAGGAGTCAAACAGGCCAGATGGCAAACAAGCTAGACAGCCCGAAATGGGGATATGGCCTGATTTCTAAACCATGGATTAACCAATAACGTGAAGTTCAGAGACTGAAATCTCAAAATCCTAAAGAAGTAATAGAATATTTAAAACTCAACATTTTATTTTAGAGCAATTGTGGTTTAGGTTTAATAATTTGCTGCAAAGACGGAAACAGCTGGTCTGCAAATAAACTACTGTCTAATCAACCAGTCTGTGTGTAGACGACAGCAACAGATTCAGCAAGAACCTTACGTGTCCAAAGATCATCTATCAGACATCCATGCCCTTTAATGACATATCAATCATAAATCAAACAGATAAAACAGACATGTTAAGGGCTCACAAAGTGATACGGTAATGGATATGTTATGTGGCTGTTTGTTTTTTCCTCACCCCGGGCCTTGTAAATATTGTGTCATGTACTGACTCATTACACTTACACCTCCAACTATTGAGTGCATCTCTGCAATCTGTGAGTGATTAAATCTAAATGTCTCAGGTTTTCTAGTCCCTGCTGACCTTAACCCCAGCAAACATCAAGGATAATTCTTTTAGTCTAGCCTTTCTTTAGGTGGAAAGCTTTGTGTTTCTCTAGGTGTGTGTTTTGGAAAATGGAGCTATAAAAGTTAATATTAATAGTGATGATTAATCGCTTTGATAAATTATTAAGGAAGTCCCGTCATTTGTGGATAAGCCACTCTAATTTGTATCGGAAGTGAATCACAGACTGTGCGGTCAATAGAAATCAACAACTTGTTTTCATATCAAAGGTTCAGTATACAAGATTTGTCTAAGGTTGTGTGCTTGTATTAAGTTTATGTTAGAGTCTGTTTTGTGCTGGTTGTTTTTTTAGATTACATAATTCCCGTTCTAAGTTGATGGCTGTCTTGGCTGCTTGCATCTATAATAACAGCCTGTGGACTTATTTCTACATGGAGGACTTAGGCCAGTTTTTCAGAGAAAATCCCCAGTGCCTCTCTGCTTTTCCTCCGAAGTGGAAACACTGTGTAACACAAACTTAGAAATGGAATCTACTACCATCAACAAACAATCAACAGCTAAGACAACCTAGATTCCAATACAAATTTAATGTAAACACAGGAGCATACACAAATGTTATCTACTGAATAGGGATGTCATGAGAACCGATGCTCAAGATACCATTCGATACTATGATGAAAAAAGAATCGTCGACACTCGTTTTTTTAATAAATGGAAAAACTAATGCCTGATGTAAGAATCGATACCATTGGTAGGCTACTACTCTTCCGGAATTGATGGGGGCAATATGTGCCAACAGTACACATGCAACAGGTACAGCAACTCCTGAAAGAATGGACACAGCTGCAGCTAATGCTCCGCCTTATCTAATCGACAAAAAAGGACCAAAAGTCATGTGTGGAAGTTTTTCAGGTAGACGACCACGACGTGGTTATGGACACACATAAGCAACTGTGTAAACACCGCTGCCGCGAAATTCAAACGAAGGCAGGGGATACCATGAACCTAGTAAAGCACCTTGGAGACAGGCACCCAGATCTGTTTAAAGAATTCAAGGTGAGTTCCATTATTCTGCATTAAACATCTGACATGTGATACTATCAGGGCTCCACATTGGCATTGGTCCGATGGTCTGATGCAGTTTTTACAACCTGGCCTGTTCGGACCACTGCCGATATGAAATGTTGACAATAAGAAACTATACCAGCAGTCACTAACAGGCGAACCGCGGTCTGGGTCTGGACCCTGAAGCCGTCCCATACAGACCTGGACCTACAGCTGGTGGTGGAGCGCTTCTATTTTAACCGGCGCAGCTTACAGTAGAGTAAATGAGGAAACGCACAGACCAATTACATGTATTTAGAACCATCCCACGTGATACCACTCAGCCAATCACGTCTGTGCATTCAAAGCAGTAAACTGTGACTGACAGTGCAACAGATGAGAGAGTTAGAGGCAACAGCAATATTCATTTATATGCAAATATTTAAAGTATTTCTTGTCTATGGGTTCTTCTGTTTTTTGTTTTTTTTTTATTACTGTGGTATCGATTTGGTATTGAGAATTGTGTACTTTAAGTGGTATCAGTATCAATTCCTGAATTTTTGGTATCGTGACATCCCTAGTACTGAACTTATAATGTGTTTAGTGTTTTAAACAAACAGGATGGTACGCTCCAGTGGCAACTTCCATAACTGAAAAGTAAAGACAATGTGAAAGTGATGTAATCTGCAGTGAACTAACTGTGGATTAGCACCAAAAGCAAGTCAATACCCATAGAACCCCATGTTAGAATGGCCGACCGTAAACCAAGAAAAAGCATTTACAGTTTTCAGATCGGCTTTAAATATTCAATTAAAAGGCGGATCTATCTCAGTCTTTTTTGTTCATTTCCTCCTCTATGGCAACTGTATGCTCTGTGAATTTTGATATAATCCTACAAGAAGTTCTGCATATTTAAGAGAGTGGCTGATGTGATTGACAGGAGTGTGTCAAGTGTAGCTTAGCTGCATTAGCGGATGTATTTATATGTATAGAATTATATCTATCAGCTAGCCTGCTAATTAGCTTAGGCAGCTGTTATTACTCTGTTTACACATTTCATGACTTTGGCAATGCTGATTTTACATTATTAAGTAGCTGAAATAACTTGATGGTTTATATTTTTACACTGTTACGTGATGTTTTCAGTATGTTCTGGTTTCATCCTTCATTTTTATTTAGACATATTTAAACCAATGTGTGGCATTAGAGAGGATTTGTTTTGCATTTATACACCGTCTATGGGAAAACTCAAGGGTTATTTCCTGTATCTGTGTTATGTGAGTTTCACTACTACCGTCCTCTCTTTACGACAAAATTTCCAGGTTTTGAATCTATTCATTGTAATAAGAGCAAAGAATAAGAGAAGAGGTTATGGCTCATTCACCTAGTCACCAAACAAAATATTAGACTCATTTTTCAAAGGCCATATATCTTCTAAATGTTTTGATATTAAAGAAAAATTAGGAGAAAATGACTTTGTTTGACATCCGGTCTTGGTCTCAGCAACACTCAACTGTAAGACAATGTGTGTCTCCTCCAAATAAGATCGGAGGTGGCTCTTATGCAGTGCTTTTCTAACCTTGATGGCATCCAAAGCGCTTTACAATGTGTCATACTGCAGCAGCTTATCCTGCTGTCAATCAGCATTTCTTTTATCTGCAATGACACTCGCAACTCTTATACCACATCTAGGATATCAGATCTTGTTTATAACAGCACCTCACATGACTTAGACACGAAGATTCAGTCTTTAACTGAAGCTAACCTCGGAAAACTTTTGTACCTACACAACATGAGGACGGGCAAAAATGACTATCTAATCTAAAAAGGGCAAAATTTCACTAATTTCAGACTGTAGTTAATTGAACACAGCTCTCTATTTGACCTCGTCTTCCATTCTAAATTATTTTTTACTTCATATAAACAAACAGGAAATTTCTGCGGTTTAATAATTGCAGAGCATCATCTTTGTGGCATCACTCATCTGTAACAGCAGCTGGAAAAGCATACCATAGCTCTTGTTAGTCTCTCACTGCAAATAAGTGTGTTGCTGTTTCCTGCAGCAGATTGCCTTTATCAAATTAAATCATGTGACTGAGCAGCAAGGCCACAAGCATCAGAGGCTGTCTGACAGATGACCTCCGGCTAATCAGCACCAAGGCAATACAGCTGATAAGAAAGAGGGAAGTATGTATTGGAAAAGGTGAGAAACAGGCTGTAGTAAGCCATTAGGTCAAGCCCTTAAACAAGAATAATTAATCACAATGACAGCAACAAACTGTACCTTGTGTTTCCTTGGCCTCGCTTTTGGCGATTTGGCTGCAGAATTGTTCGCAGGTTCTGCATTTTCTGCTGGATTTATGTGTCCAACCTTGGAAATTATATATAGACAGAAAGAAAAGATATTAAATGTCGCAGTGCCAGTTTATCAAAGCCAACATCAGCCATGAAGGTAATACTGATGAACACTGGTGAATGTGTTTACAGTAAGTAAATATGTTTTTTTTTCTTGTGATTTTTGTATATTGTCTTGGTTCTTGTCTATTGTCATCTATCAGTTTTTTTTTGTTTGTTTTTTTCTGTTTTCCCTCATGGCTATTGTCTTTTTTTGGTTTGTTTTGGTTTTTGCTAATTGCTTTTTTATTTCTGGTGACTTGTAGATTCTTGTTGTTGCTGTGATTTTGTAAGTAAAAATAAAAAATGATTAATAATAATTAAAAAAAAAAAAAAAGTAAATATGTAATTCTATACAGTGCTTAACAAATGTATTAAACCACCACGCAATGTAAGGTTTATGCCACAGCTGACCTAAATTAACAGCACTGGTAATTATCAAAATGATTTTCTTATGTTTCTGTAATAGTCAATGCCTCGGTATGTAGAAGCTCTTTAACCAAATGATATTTTTATTGCAAATCTAATTATCATTGTTATGCATGAATATTCAACTTTACTGTTTCACAAAAAAAATTAAAAAATTGTAAAGTTCACGATTATTTCTTAATTACAATGTCAAATTATGTTTTTTTATTTGCATTCCTTAACAGAATAAAATGTTTGAGGTGGTTGAATGTGGTTGAATATTACGCTTGATTAATTTCTGATCTTAATTTCCTCTTCAAAATGATAAAATATCAAGAGCTCACTGAAAATGAAAGAGTCCGCATTAAATCACTTCATGATGCTGGATGGTCTCTGAGACAAAAAGGGAAAGGTGGTCTTATAAGCACTGTATATATAATTCCGTTTAGCTCAATTCAGTTTGTTTTCTTTATAAAGAACAACCAATTCACAACAAAAGCAATGTGCAAGCACTATAACGTTATATTTTGAACTAAGGCAACTTTTTCTTTTTACATTTTTTTAATCTCACTGTACATCATTAATTGTATGTGTATGTGTGTATGTGTAATTTAACATGTCACAGTGGCAGCCATGTTTGCTCAGAAACTTCTACATTCCATCTACTTCTTTCATAAAAGGGAAAATGCAAGTGTTCAAACATGTTATTTTTAAAGACAAAACTAATTAACCCATAACGACCCGGTGCTACTTTTGTGTCAGTTCCAAATGGATTTTTCTCTATATTTAACATTTCTTAAGAGATTTATCACCATTTATTGTAATATTATCCTATGTATGTTGTGGTTTTTCAGTGAACATCAGGTATTTTCCTACATTTAATTTACTGCTCATATAGATGTTCATAAAAGCTCAGATTTAATTTCAGGGTTGTTACATCAAAAACAAAGAAAACTGAAGAAAAAAGTGACTTTTTCAGCAAAATCTCTCATTAACTGAACATAAACCAAGTGTCACCCTCCACTGTCACTGGTCTAACTCCATGTGTTTTACTGGTGAATCAATGTTGTAGAAGATGACGGTGTTTCCATGGTAACCACGGAGCCTCTGAATGTCCAAATGGGTCATATCTGATGACCATGAAAAGACGAGAAAATGCATTTTACACCAATTATTTACATGTATCGATAGGATTAGCGATTCAGAAGTTATTAAACATTTTAGATCAGTAGATGGTTTCGGTCGTCGGTAGATGTTTGGGTCTTTAGGGGTTAAAAAGGGTCAAGAGTCAAATTCAACTGCAGCCTGTATACACAGTCAGCTGACACTGATAACATCCTTAAAGCTCACAGAACCCCCTACAGCATTGGCGTTAGAAAACAGCTTTTCCAAAACATACCCATATTGTGTTAATCACGTCACACAGGATCACATGGTTGGTGTTAATGGGCCTATGTAAAGGAATTTGAAGGTTTCAAGCAAGTTTGACCTGGCAATGTTATGCATAAACAACAATAATGCATTTTAAAGCACGTAAACTCAAACAAAGGCACAGTGAAAGGCATTTCTGCAAAAGTATGCACCTTCATCCTGGGAGCTGCTGCTGGTGTTTTTGCATTGAGGTGACTGGGTAACTTCTTTGTGTTCGTATCTGTCACGTGTGCCTCCTGGGAAAACAGGACAAAGAAGACACAGGTCACATTTGTAATCCACGTCTGACATACAGTAAGGCAACAAAGGGAGCAACAAAGCATACATTTCTCTCATACTTCTACTGTGACAAGAGCATCAGAATCACAGCAGAGTTTGTTGTTGTTGTTGTTAACAGAAATAGGACTAGAACTAAAATTACCACTGAAAAGGAATCCTGTTGACTGAAATAAAAATAACCAGTTTTGGACATGAAAACCACAAAAAAAGCTACAAATGACAACTAAACCACGGTAGGACTTTATATGTTTATACGTCTCCCTACTCCCTTTCCCCCAAATATTCTGTTGTGTTAACCCATGAAGACTCAAACATCCACCATTGACCAAAAGCATCTATTGATCTAAACTGTTTAATACCTGTTTATCCAATAATCCTATCAATCCATGTGAATAATTGGTGTAAAATGCAGTTTGTCATCTTTCATGGTCATCAGATATGACCCATTTGGACGTTCAGAGGCTCCGTAGTGAACGTGGAAACACCGTCATCTTCTACAACACTGATTCACCAGTAAAACCCATGGAGTTGAATTAATGACAGTGGATGGACACACTTGGTTTATGTTCAGTTAATGATAGATTTTGCTGAAAAAGTCAATTTTTCTTCAGTTTTCTGTTTTTGATCAAATAATCCTCAATTTTAATCTGAGCTTTGATAAACATCTACGTGATCAGTGAATTAAATATAGGAAAATACATGATTTATATTTAAAAAGTGCAAAATACGGAGGATAATATTACAATAAACTGTGATAAATCATTTAGGAAAGGTTAAATAGAGAGAGAGAGAAAAATTTATTTGGGAACTGACACAAAAGTCACACTGGGTCTTTGTAAAAAAAAAAAACAAAAAACAAAAAACATAAACATCAAAATTATGACAGCACTGAATTCTTCTCTGTAAACCTTATTGAATGTGTAGTTTTTTCATCTCAGAGCCTTAACAACATGATCCAGAATAGATTCAAAGAAGTTGAAAATCTGCATCCTCAAGCATACTCATAAACACACGTGTGAACTCCTCCTGCTCATCGGCGATTTATGACCGAAGCTAAAGGCAACACAGATCATCATGTGCTGCATTCAAAGGCATTTAAACGAAGGTCAGAAGTCGACTGGGGCCTCTCCTGACAGTGTGTTAGTATTTTTGCGTATGTGTAGATGTTTGCGTGTAAGACGATCTTATTCTGACAGAGGGGGTTTCCGATACACCAGCTGGGTATTGAGACTTTAACCAAACACTACTGACATTTATGACCTGAAATATATCTAAAGTGACTGATTAGATGAATCTTTATTTTCTATGTCATATCTGGATTTTTTTTTTAATGTATTTTGTATGGTAGTGTGACATGGGAACCAGATACTATGTTTGATGACTCTGAAAAGACCCCAGAGGCACCCTACCAGAGGTCAAGGGTCAAACCAAATCCATTGCATCTTCACCCCAGTGGCATTGAATGGATCACATCACGTTTCACGTTCACAACACAGTCATCAATCTTAATGTCTTTCTAAAAATAGAAATTTGGACAGGTTTTTAATTTCCACTAGTCATGTGCTAGTAACCCCCCCCCCCCCATAACATTACAGTAGTGAATATTCCTGCTGTCCTTTCATTTTCTCCAGTGCACAGACTTTAGTTTATTGCAATTTGCTTCTACACTTGGCATTTCACCTTAGATGATAATAACTGCAATATATTTTTAATATGCTAAATAAAACAGCTAACAGCTTCAGAGGGCGCCTCAGGGTTAAATATACACTTAGCAATAACTGGAACAAAAACAAATGGATAAACAAAAACAAGGAAAGTGGACAAATAATGCCTGAATTTCATGGCTCCATAGTTCATAAATTGTACTTATAACAAAGTAAGCACATTTTATAATGTAAAACAGTAATTATAGGGGAAAAAAAGTTATAAAACATCTACGATTACATGAGGTAAATCGCTTAAACACAATGAAAACAATATTATATGAGTTGTTTTCACCACTATTCCTGATGAAAAGCGATCTGAAGTGAATCACATGCAGGTAACTTCCATTACATTTAGTGACATATACTCGCTTTATGTCATTTAAAGGTTCAGTATGTGATATTTAGTGACATCTAATGGTTGAGGTTGCAGATTGTGACTAGCTTCTTTCACAGCGGCCCCAAAATGTCAAAGTTCTTTATTAAAGCCAGTGTTTCATCCATTCTGAACTTTTTAGTTAAAAGGGTATTAACTATGGTCTACACTCAGACATAGCAGATCATGGTAAAGTAGATTAATGCTCAACCAAAAAAAAAAAAGGGACTGTAGAAGCACGGTGGCACAACATGTGACTTTATGAAGGCTCATTTTATTACAAAACAAAGCAGTAGTTATTTTTGTGTGGTTATGCACAAATGAAAATAGGATTCTTAACCCATAAAGGCCTGGTGCTACTTTTGTGGCACTTTCCAAAATAATTTTTCCACAATATTTAACCATTTTAAGTGATTCATCACCATTTATTATTATATTATCCTCTTTATTTATTTATTTTTTTGTGTTTTTCATGCATTTGTCATGCATTTTCCTATGTTTAATTCACTAATCATGTTAAAGCTCAGATTAAAGTTGATGGTTATATCAGAAACAGAGAAAACTGAAAAAAAAAAAGTGACTTTTTCAGCAAAATATCAATAACTGAACATAAATTAAGTGTCTCCATCCACTGTCTTTGATCCAACTCCATGGGTTTTACTGGTGAATCAATGTTGCAGAAGATGACGGTGTTTCCACATTCCCTACGGAGCCTCTGAACGTCCAAATGGGTCATATCTGATGACCATGAAAAGATGACAAACTGTATTTTACACCAATTATTTACATGTATTGTGAAGATTAGTGGATCAACAGGTGTTAAACATTTTAGATCAGTCGATGCTTTTGGCCATTGGTGGCAGTTTGGGTCTTTATGGGTTAATATTATTACTCCTAATAACATTACAAAGTAATTAATAAAAAAACTGAGTAAAATTAGAATCTGAACATTCTTTAAAACATTTTATTTAACACATAGCTTTGACCTTGTCCTGTTAAAATAATTTTATGTGGAAATCAAATTTTTTAAAAAGCATAATTTAAAAAACTTAAACGGTGAAATTGGACAAATGATGCCAGTGTTTCATGCTGTTATTTCTATAGTTCAGTATATTTGCACCACATAAAATAAGAAAAGGAAATACTGATAAGACTCTTTGTTAAAGCTCATCCATTCTGAGCATATAAATGGAATCTGAGTTCATACGAGTTAAATCACTTTGTGTGATTCACTTCTTGATGTGTCCTTGTGATGTACTTTTCTTGTTTTTATGCTACAGTTACTCAGCTTTCTGATGTGGCTACTGATGCAGCAACAAGACACTGCAGAGGAAACCAGCAGACCTGAGGAACCAGCTAATCAATGAAATCAACCATCGAAGCAGGAAATATAAACGAACAACTGGAGACTCAAAACAGCCACCTGCAGAGGATCGATACGTAAATCAATTTTAGCTTGACATCATATAAAGCATTATATCTAAACTATCACTCAACCAAGTGGATGGATGAACAGGGGGTGAGGTCACAGGCCAGAGAGACGAACTCCCACTGTTTAAAGTGCATGGGCGCAACATGTGACAGCTGCTCTACCAGCTGAGCTCCACGTACTGACCACCAACACAGACCTATTTATATAAACATTAGCATCTACTGTTTCAAAGGGTGGATACAGTACCTTGACCATGATAAGGGTTGGATGTTCTTCTGTGCAGCGTTCACTGTCTCCATCTGTCTGGGTCTCAAAGATAGTGCTGTAGTTCTGGATGAGCTTCACCATGATCTTGTTACAAATGTTTTGGTCTTTCATTGCTTCAAAACTAGGAGCAACACTGAAAAAGAGAGGAGGGAAAAGCCGATAAGATTTCATCGAATTAGATTAACATGACAAGTTATGAATCATTAGAGCGGCAGTTGAGTGAGCAATAGCGTGAATGAAAAGAGTGAGTGTTGGTAGCAAGAAAATAGTGAAAAAGAAAAATGAAAAGTTATATTCCGATTGTTTTTATTGCAATTTTGCTCTAAAACACACATAATGTCGCCAAATACCATCACAAAACTCA
The DNA here is from genome assembly GCF_902148855.1 of Sphaeramia orbicularis. Taxonomy (NCBI): domain Eukaryota; kingdom Metazoa; phylum Chordata; class Actinopteri; order Kurtiformes; family Apogonidae; genus Sphaeramia; species Sphaeramia orbicularis. The sequence continues at coordinate 48,670,231 of NC_043957.1, forward strand.
ATGACCATGTTGAAGATGACACTTCATGAATGTCATCCTAACTCCTTCCCTTCTTTCCTGTTCTGTGTGACAGGTGTCTGCGATGTCTCTCAGACAGAACTTCACGCCATTTAAAAGTAGTTAAGTGACCAGAGCAGCTTCATTTTTGTACTGTTCCACCCCTCCAGGCTGTGTGATGCTGTTATCAGCTGAATGTACAAACATGCTACCTATTCTGAACACAGCAAAAAAAAGGAGAAAAAAAATACTAGCAGTGTAAAGGGTCTCTGCAGGAAAATACCCCACCAAAGACTCTGACAGTGGGTCAAAATTGATGAATTAGAAGGGATTAGTACTGTATATATTATCATTTTGAAAATAGTTACATATTTTGTAGAGGTTGACCCATATGGGGTTTTCTAAGGCCGATGCCGATTTTTAAAAATTTGGCCGATATCTACAGCCGATTTTTGAGGCCGATATTTAAGGTCTTTTTTTTTTTTTTTTTTTTTTTTTTTTTAAGCACATTGACTAAAATACAACTGAAACACTCAGATAATTAAGATTTTTATGGAGCAATATAAATGAAATTATCAATACACATACACATAGTACTCTTTTAACATTTATTGAACTTCAAGTGCTGCCCACACAGGTGCCTGATATCTAATAACATTTTTAACTACTGATCAAATATCGGCTTTCAACACAAAATTAAGGCCAATGGCCGATATTGAAAAAAAAATAAAAATAAATCAATATATCAACCCGATATATAGTCCAGCCAATATATTGGTCTACCTCTGTTATTTTGCTTAAAAATATGTAAGCAAAATATGTGATATAAATTTATATCGCATATATTTAAAATACTTAAATATACTTTAAGTATTTTTGGACTGCAGCTCTAAACAAAAGAAAAAAACCTGAAATTAAAGCTGAACCACAAGTACATTGTCCGGTGGTGTTGAGTTGTTGGAGGGCAGCTGTGATTGGACCACTGTAACTGTACACCCATTTACATAACATACACACCAGTCACAAAAGTACCACTTCTGATGACAAGAACAGAGTGTGCCCACTTCAGTTTCTACTTTACACAGTCCGAGCTGATCTTTTTTCCATGTGGGCTTTCCCAAACCACTGAGCTCATAACTGAAGATGACACCGAACAGTGAAGGATATGATGAGAAATGTGTTTTAATGCACTGCCCTGTGGGTAAAACTACCCCCGATAACTGCATTAGTTATTTATGAGCACCTTATTGGGACACAAATCAGTGATTCCAGTCTACTCTACGTAGCATTGGACAATGTGTCAACTTAATTCAATTAATCAAAGTTTTACTTTCTGAAAATCATGAAAAATGCCTCTGGTGAACTTTATTGCTCAACAAAAATTCAAGCAGCATCCTGTTTGCCCCTTGTTATATAGTAATTCTGAGTGAACCCCAGTTGTATATGGGAAGTGCTTTTAATAAAGGAGTTTTGAATCATGATTTGTCTTCAGTTCATGTTGTCAGAACAGGGTTCCTACAGGTTTCTACAAGTTAAAATTAAGACCTTTTTAAGACTACATAAAACAGAATTTAATGCCCATTTCACAGCCTATTTCACATCCAAACTGGCAAAACTTCATGACTCCTAGAATTTAGGAAAATGTATTTATTTACTCCAACGCCTTGATTCCCATCGTTCCAAGTCATTTCTCACTGGGGGCTGCAAAGTTAGTGATAGTTGGTTCCTAATTTCAATATAAATTGCCAGGTTGGAATGGCTGGAACTGAGTCGACTAACATTACTTTCATAGCAGCTTGGACATTTAACAGACACATTTAATAAAGACAATAAAGCAAATAAATGTATGGCAACATAACTTAAGACTTACCATATCAAATTTAATACATTTTAAAAACTTTTTTAAGTTATTAAATGTAGATTTGTAAATTCAAGACTTTTAAGGCTTTTTCAGACCCCGCGGGAACCCTGCAGAAAACAATCTATTAAAATCATAAATTGCCCACGACACCGAAAAATATCAAGATTGAAATTTATTCTTGGCCAGTTCTTATTCAATGGGATACTTCTTATGGAGATTTGATTAAAATATAATATAAATCACTTCTAATGCAATTTTTGAGAGAAAAAGTATCAAAGAGAATGTAAACTAATGTCATAGAATAAAAATGTGCTATAACTAATAAACTGTCAGTGTGAAACAGTTGAAGCTCCACATGTTGCAGTTGAAGTACAAGATTTCTTAGATAACAAGAAAAGAGTTGAAATAGTTATGTGGATGTTGGGTAATGTATGTGTGATGTGTTTCATACAACAAGCTCAAAGTAACAGATAAATGCTTAAAAGGGTTAAATCTAGTGTGAAGTAACAAAAAAATAAGCTAAAACCGTTGAAATTGAGGTCTAAGACTAATAGTTGATTTCTATGTATGAAAGGTACTCTGAAGAGAGAAGTATTCATTAATACGCTACCTGTGTGTCACAACATTTACTTTAACACCATATGAACAATGGAGCAGGTCAGTAACGAGGTATTTGAGCTCATCTCTGGAGATAAACCAGACAAAAAAAAAAAAAAGTAAGAAACCTTTAGGAACATGTTTCATATGCCTTTGTATATCATGAGACTAAATGAGTGTGGTCAGACTGTAAGAAATGTGACCTTCAATTCATATAAAGTAGGATTTCTCTGATTCCTGAGGTACTTCTGATCAACAAGTGCAGTGTCATTCATTCCTTTTCAGATCACATTGGTAATTGGAGTTCAGTCTGTACACCCTCACACAATGTATTTCAAACTAGGCTCACCATCAAAATGAATAGAAACCTATTTAAGCTACTTTTATGAATATGCTCTTTATTTCAGCAGTACTGTTGAAGGCTCCTGTTTTAATTCTCACCCTCCGAGCGAAAGCACCATCTGCTGGCCAAATCTACAGAGACGTTACTGTTCTATTTTGTAATATATAGATATGAATATGCAGTGGTGACATTTTTCCTAAAACTTTTACGCTGATAAAGAGCTCTTTGAAAATAATACTGAATGGAATAGAGAAAAAGAGGGTTGAATCTAAAAAACAAGTGAGTATAGTCCAGCTGTTGATAGTTGTTATCATTACACACTGTCTATTTCTTCTATAGTTGACATAATCCTCTAAGGCTGGATGCCTGTTTTTCCATTCCAGAAGGTCAAATATTAAAATGGTTACAAAACGTGCAGAATATGAGTACAGCACTGGGAAAAATAAGAAAAAAATAAGAAACCAATCCAAATTTGCATACTTAAACTTCATTGAAAACGTCTGAAATGTGATCAAGAGGAATATGAAAGATAAAGTATCAAACAAAAATGACCTGACTGACTTTTTGCCAGAGGAGTCACATTTAACCACCAACAGCAATGTGAAAACTGTGTCACACCGCCCATTACTGATTCACCGCTGGCATTGTGTTGATTAAACATTTACTTAAAAAAAAAAAAAAAAAAAAAAAAGTAGCTTGCTTTATTTGTGGTCTGAAAACACTTACTGACCAGTTTCTGTAAGTAAATGCTCTAAATGACAATATTTTAATTGGTAATCTGGAAGGAATGTTGTGGGTGGTTTCTAGAATAAACATTTACTTGAAAATACCTAAAAATAGTAAATCCAGTGGTTTCTTAATGTTTTCCAGACCTCCATGTCCTGAATTTAATTATAAAAGAAAGTTGCCGAGGCTGTTAAAATGTCCACAGGGACAACTTGACGCGAGGTTAATTTGCTTATTTTATACATGTCGCATCTTTTAGGACGGACATTAATAAACTCAGCTCTACTGCTGTGACATGTGAAGCCGATGTTTAATATCAGCCTCGCCGGACAGAAATAGGCTAACGCTGATTGAATCTCTCTGCATTAGTTATCATGTCTATCATGTCCACACTACGCCAAGTTGTCTCCTACTCTGTTATTTGAAGACTGCGATCACTAGGACTTGTAAAGGTCAGCATGGTTAAACTTGCCAAAAACCTTAGGGGGTGTTATGTTCTTATAGGAAATTAATATTTTAAAGAAGGCCTGTAAACACTTGGAGACATGGTCAGCACATAAAATAAGAATAAAAACAAATGAAAACAAAACACTGAAAAAACATCAAAGGGCGAAGGTTCACCCACTGGTGGACCCAGGGTGCTTTGCTCTTCATCCAAATTGAAATTCCAGACTTTTTCAAAACTGCTATTCCCCCCCCCCCCCCCCCCAAGACCTTGACTTTATGTATTTTTATTCTTACGTGCCTACATTTTTTGGTTGCGATTGTACCTGTTGTATGTAGTAGAAAAGTTAATTTTAATAAATGTATGAATGAATGGATGTACAATTCACAGTAAATTATGTTTTACTGACAGAAACTTTTTCAAAACATATGAAAAACACACTGCATGGATATCAAAGAAATAAGTTTCACTAAAGTCATTCCAGTTAGCGAAATCATTCATTATCTGAACCCCCTCTATCCTCACTAGGGTCATGGGGGTCGCTGGAGTCTATCCCAGCTACTTATGGGCGAAGGCGGGGTATCCAATCTAAAATGCTTAGATCCACTAAACCTATAAATACTTGTGAATAATTGGCATAAAAGGCAGTTTGACATTCACGGCCATCAGATATGACCCATATGGATGTTCAGAGGCTCTGTAGTTGCCATGGAAACACCATCATCTTCTATTACATCGATTCACCAGTAAAACCCATAGAGTTGGATCAATGACAGTAGAAGGAGACACTTGGTTTTTGTACTGTTAATTATATATTTTCCTGAAAAACTCACTTTTTCTTCAGTTTTCTCTGTTTTGATATAATAACCTTTAAATTTACTCTGAGTTTTAATGAACATCTGCCTGATTAGTGAATTAACTAAAGGAAAATACTTGATTTACAGTGAAAAATGCAAAATACAGATGATAATATTGCAATAAATGGTGATAAATCACTTAAGAAAGGTTAAATACAGAGAAAATTTATTTGAGAACTGCCACAAAAATAGCACTGGGCCTTTATGGGTTAAAGGTGCGGGGGAATTTCATGACCAGTTTTTCATCAAATCTGTAAAACCCCAGTCATAGCCTAAGTATCACGAATCTGTAAGTCTTTCTGTCATTACTCACCTGAATCTCTTGCATCATGGTGAACAATTTCGAAGTGCCACCATAAACAAACCATGTGTTTACAAACAGAGCCAGTAGATAACTCGGGCATCTTCAGAATTTTGTCGCGACGTGCATTGCTGCGCGAACCTCCGTTTCCCACAATGCACGTTCAATTACCTGAATTACCTCCTGGCTCTGTCTGTAAACACATGGTTTGTTTATGGTGGATGGCACTTCGAAATTGTTCACCGTGAGGGAAGAGACTCAGGTGAGTAATGACAGAAAGACTTACGGATTCATGATACTTAGGCTACGACTGGGGTTTTACAGATTTGATGAAAAACTGGTCACGAAAGTCTCCCGCACCTTTAAGCTATTTCATTGGGCAACTATTGATGTATGAATCAGCCGCGATTAAAATTGATGTGTATTCAAGCATGCTTTCACAATCACCAAATAAAGGATGTGCCATTGACGTACTTATTTGCACCTGTAGAAAGTAGTGAATCTAAAATAACTGAGCATCACCAAACATCACCTTGTGTGAAGAAGCTGCTCATTTGTGAGCGGATGCATGACGTAACAACACTGCCAAAGCATCGGCTATAGAACAGATCGTATCTCCTTAGACATTTTAGCACCATCTGTGCGGTGGGTTTTTCATCAGCTGACCTGAGATTTATCACCAGTTTGGTAAATGTCAGTGGATGGAGACACTTGGTTTATGTTCAGGTATTGATACCTTTGCTGATAAAGTTGCTTTTTCTTTAGTTTTCTCTATTTCTGACATAATAACCCTCAACTTTACTGTAAGTTTTTATGAACAACTGCAGGGTGGGGAAGCAAAATTTACAATGAACATTTAGTTGTTTTTTCTCAGCAGGCACTACGTCAATTGTTTTGAAACCAAACATATATTGATGTCATAATCATACCTAACACTATTATCCGTACCTTTTCAGAAACTTTTGCCCATATGAGTAATCAGGAAAGCAAACGTCAAAGAGTGTGTGATTTGCTGAATGCACTCGTCCCACCAAAGGAGATTTCAAAAATAGTTGGAGTGTCCATAAAGACTGTTTATAATGTAAAGAAGAGAATGACTATGAGCAAAACTATTAGGAGAAAGTCTGGAAGATACTATTAAAGAAGAATGGGAGAAGTTGTCACCCGAATATTTGAGGAACACTTGCGCAAGTTTCAGGAAGCGTGTGAAGGCAGTTATTGAGAAAGGAGGACACAGAATAAAAACATTTTCTATGATGTCAATTTTCTTGTGGCAAATAAATTCTCATGACTTTCAATAAACTAATTGGTCATACACTGTCTTTCAATCCCTTTCAATCAAAATATTGTAAATTTTGTTTCCCCACCCTGTACATGATCTGTAAATTAAAGGAAATTAGGAAAATACCAGATTTATCCTTAAAAAATGCAAAATGTAGAGGATAATAATATAATAAATGGTGATAAAACACTTAAGAAAGGTTAAATAGAGAGAAAATTCGTTTGTGTAAAATCTTTATGGGGTAATGAACAAAATGGAGGTTAGTTATATCCTGATTCATGGGAAATAAGCATAAGGACAGATCAAACAAGAACTTGGCATGAGAGGGCTGTTTAAAAAGTACCCTGGTGCCACAACATCAGCGATTTTTCATTGAGCACATCTACAACTTTGCTGCATAAATGTTTAACTCAGTGGTTGGTGTTAAACTCTGGAATTCTCTTTATAATGAGCTGAAGGACTGTAAAAACATAATCCAACTGAAAAAAAGTGTATAAAGGCAGAACAATGAGATTACAGGGGTTGGACAAAATAATGGAAACACCTTCACCTCAAGATGATAATGCCCCAATCCATACAGCTAGAATTGTTAAAGAATGGCATGAGGAACATTCTAATGAAGTTGAGCATCTCGTATGGCCGGCACAGTCCCCAGACCTCAACATTATTGAGCATTTATGGTCAGTTTTAGAGATTCAAGTAAGACGTCGATTTCCACCGCCATCATCTCTAAAAGAGTTGGAGGGTATTCTAACTGAAGAATGGCTTAAAATTCCTTTGGAAACAATTCACAAGTTGTATGAATCAATACCTCGGAGAATTGAGGCTGTAATTGCCGCAAAAGGTGGACCTACACCATATTAAATGATATTTTGTTGATTTTTTAAGGTGTTTCCATTATTTTGTCCAACCCCTGTATATGAACAGTTATAAGTTTTTACATTTTGCTTCAAATTTGTTTTTGCATCTTGTGACATAATTACTTATTTTGGTCTGGTATCATAATTGTTTTGCATCATTTGGTATATATTTACCTATGTTTGTTTTGTACTTCCTGGACATGTAGTTTTGCACTTGGTTTTGTATTCATTTTGTATTATCTTTGGATGTATTTAGTTTGGTTTATCTGACTTTATACAGTATGATTTTATAGCTAGTTGTGTATCGCTAACCATTAAAGCTATTATTATTTAGAAGTGGGCAGTAAATATAAGATTTTCTTCATCCTGCTCTTTTTCAAGCATGGGTGTGTACATGTTTGTTCACTAGATGATTATTGAATGTCTGCTGATGAAATGCACAACCATGAACAAAATAAATGAAATGAAACTCACTGGAAAACACTTGGGCCAAACACAGTAGCAAGGTTGAGAGCAGTCATGCGGTTTTCTTTGTGGTTACATTCCACAAGGGTGAGGAAGTGGCAAAGGTAACGGAGGACGCTACGGTGAACGTCAGGGAGCTGCTGGAGCACGTCTCCAATGTCTGAACAAGAGCCGTCATCTCCCGATTCTACAGATACAAACAAAACACACAGACAGGTTAAAGCAGGAGGGTCAAACTCATTTTAGTTCAGGGGCCCTGAACTAACACATTCAGCCTAAACTGATCTCTAGTGGGGCGGACCAGTAAAATAATAACATAATAGCCTATAAATAATGATAACTCCAAATTTTTCTCCTTGTTTTAGTGCAAAAAAATTAACATTAAATTATGAAAATATTTACATTTCTAAACTATCCAAATAAAAAAAAGATGTGAATAAGCTGAAAAAACTGATAACGTGCAACTGTAATAATATAATGCTTCAACTTATTATTTATACATATGCTTTATGGATCAGATCTACATTTAGTAACAGCTGGAATATTGTTGAAATTGCGCTTAATTTTCTTTAGACATTTCAGGTTGTTCATATTTGTTCAGGTTATTCACATTTTATTATTAAAGGTTGTAAATGTAAATATTTTCATAATTTTATGTTATTTTTTTGCACTAAAACAAAAAGAAAAATTTGGAGTTGTCATTATTTATAGGCATGATACAATATTTTTTTCACATTAAACCAAGAAGAAAATTTCGAGTTATTTCATTACCTATAGGTTACTATTTTATTGTATGTGGCCTCTGAACTAAAATGAGTTCTACACCCTTGACTGTTAATATCTTCAGTGTAATTGTTGCCCTTTGCAAATTCATCCCGCGGGCCGGATTGGAACCTCTGGTGGGCTGGTTTTGGCCCATGGGCCACAAGATTGACACCCCTGGGTTAAAGGGTGTTATTTTGTAATCTTGTTAAGACTGCGAAATTTAGTGATAAAGTCAAATTGAGATTATATTTGCTTTTTTTCCACAGCTGTCTGCTCAGGGAAACCCAAACTTCACTGACAGTGGAACTAAAATACAGGATTTTTTAATTAAATAACTACAATGGATGACACTGGCTGTATATCCACAAAATGTTGAGCAAATTTCAAGTAAATTTTTAAACAAAACTAAACTAAACTAAATAAATAAATAATGCTAAGTATATTACTTTCAATAAACTGGTTTTACGCAAACAAAATAGGCTGGGTTGTATTGCCAGCAGGTGGCGCTGTAGGTAACATTACACTTTGTTCTATTCTATTTCTATTTTAATATCTGACAAGCAAACACAACCAAACACCTGATCGCTCAGCTGATCAGTCATGTGAGTTGAACGTTCACTACATCAGAATTTATTCAAACGTGTTTCCATTTCCTCTATCGACATTTCCAAACAAAAGGCCAAAAAAACATCTTAAAAGAAAAACTTTGTTGCAAAATCCAAAAAGTTTTTTTTTGTTTTTACCATTTCCATAAACATTCACCAATGCAAAACTTAAAAATGTGCATTAAATATGTTTTTAATGAAAAGATACCTTATGATTCTGTTGGGTTTCTGTAAATTGGCTTGAGAGTGTGATTTCGAGCAGCTTTACATGTAAAGTGTCATGACTTAACTTTTGTTTTGATTTGGCGCTATATAAATAAAATTTGATTGATTGATACGTACTGTGACTCATTGTGCGACACTAGATATTGAGGAGATTTGAATGAGTGTAAGAAATTTTCCATTATTTTCACAATGTGGATAATTGCTGCAGTGCATGAAGCAGCTCATACAACTAACAAACCAAATTTTCATGAGGCACGACACAGATGATTCAAAATAAAATTAGTGAACATTGAAATTTTACAAATGTAGTGATTGCTTTTATATCCAGGAGCTTCAATCCGCTCTCTGTTACATCTAATGTTGAATTGTGGTGACTTGTAATACGTGAGCATTAGAACAAAAAGCCTGAAAGTATGTTGATGCTATTACTCGTGATACATAATTGGGTCAGAGTTTGATCGGATTTGATCCCAAACGGTTAGGTGACGCAAATGTTGTGCGTCTATGTGTGTGCATGTGTATGTATGTGGGTGTGTGTGTATGGCTGTCTGAGTATGTGGAGAGGTGGAGTGGGGGTGGGGGTGGGGTGAATAATAGCTTTAGCGAGCCTGGAGCTGCCTCCAACAATGCTGAATACTACTCAGTCTGAGTTTACGCATTTGAAGGTGAATGACGTCTGTTTGTGGGAGGAGACTATTTTACAATTTGTAATTAGAATGTTTCAACAAGTGAGTTTAGATTGGACAAGTTTATTTATTTATTTATTTGTTTATTTGATGAGGACAGTGCATATTAATGAACACTCACACTAATTATTGTAAAGATGCGTGAATCCTCTTGACACTTCTGTTTAGTGACTGAATACTAAAACCTTTGTTTGGTTACACGCATGATTGATTTTCACTTATAACCCTATACACAGAAATCTGCATATATTGTTGAAGCAAAGGGCCAAAGACAAGACTGAACATGTTGCCATTATTTTTGACGAATAAACAAAAGCCTTGGATGACTGCATAAATACTTTGAATTAATGGGTAACTGACCTCAGCTGGTCACAATGACGTACTTCTTAGTTGAGTGAATAGATAATGAAGACTTTTCACAATAATTTCAGCTGTAGATTGAATGTATTTACCAGAGATAATTACCCAGGAATACATTATATTCTCTCATATATTCAATACGTAAATATTCAGCAGTTATAGGACTGTAGAGCGAAGCATTACTATAGTATGTTGTGATACATTTTACCTTTGGCCTTTAGAATTGCAGCTCTTGCAGTTTAGATATATGATTAAATGTTCAATCTCAATATACATAAATACATTGTATATTTGCAGGAAATCTAATAATATTAAATTTGAAATGTGCTGTCTTAGATATGTATATTATGCTTATATGTACAGTATGTATATGGGTAACACTGGGTTACAAAAAATGTTTTTTGCAAGTTGTCTAGGTTTTTTCAGCTGAATTAGGACCATTTTGCACCGCTAAATCCAAAAATGACATCTGTTTTTCTCAATCAGGTCAGGTTTTTTTGCTAATTTGATTTTGAAAAATTTGATCTTCTCACAAAATTGATTACATTTTTGTGACTTTATCGGTTGATTTTTTATATAGTTCTCACCCAAAATAGGTTTTAAGAGAAAAAAAATCATTTTCTAACAGGATTCCTGTTAGGTACAATGGTGTATTCACCGCAGATGTAGCAGAATACGTCAGGGGTTTTTTTTGCAAGATCTTCTAGTCGAAGCCATTTCATTCACCTGTAATATTAAAAAAACCATTAATCATAAATTGGCAAAAGTAAAATCTTCAGAACTCGTTTATTGCAAAAAATATGAAAGAATTTTGTATCATATGATGTGAAAATGCCCATAAAAGTAATCAAAAATGTTAAAAAGCCAATATGTAGCATAGTTCAGAAAGTTGACCTGATTGAGCAAAATTAATGTGATTTTTGGATTCAGCACACCAAAATTATCCTAAATCAGCTCAAAAAACTTAAACAATAAATTTGTTGTTGACAAGTGTAATCAATAATAACTAAAACAGTTTTGAGAGCTAAATTATGTCAACCACAGGCAAGATATTTTCTTTCTTTCTTTGTTTCTTTGTTTGTTTGTTTCTTTCTTTCTTTCTTGAACTATTCAGCTTTATTAGATGATCAAAAAAATAAGATGCACTTAATTACAACTAACACTATCTCAAAATAAAACCAATCAGAAGCTTTCAATTCATATAATATGAGGTTTGATACATGTTGTTTACTCATTTCACTGTCTCATTTAAGGCATCGTTATTGAGATCAAGTTTAACTTATTTTATTGGACTCCTACTCCATACTCATTAATCTCTGAGAATTTTTAGATGATGAAACGTGCTTAACATTTGCTCTTATCATCTCCATATCATTCATTTTGTCATAGAAATCTTAGACTTTCCAAAACCTGGCAAAGAGGTCAAAACAATTTCAGAGTGAACACCAAAATAACTGTGTTGAATAATGATAGCCAAATGTGGTGTCAAAGAGCAGTTTTCAAAATGCATCATTTGGCTTAAGGCCTTGAAAAATAGTCTGTTATTTATTTGATCTGTAAAGACGAAGCCAATACTGGAGCCAGAAGGTACTCTTTTCCACCATTAAAGAGATTAAATGATGGCAGAGAGGAAGGCAGGAGTGCTGATGCTTCAATTTTTACGACCTCCAGGTTTACTGCCCACAAGCTGAACTTCACCTCATCTTAAATCATTTATATTTAGTCTATGCACCTCATCTTTTCTCTCACATGCACACTCACACTTAAATAAACTGTACCTTTATGTGCTCGTGGCTACACTGCAACTACTACATTACAGCACCTAAGTATAGCTTTGCTACCATCAAATCAGCGTCATGACCGCGATATTTAAAACGTATTCATATCACATTGTGGTTTTGGGAAGTTGTTGAGGGTGAGTATCAGACACATGTAAAAGTACTACTTTACTGGCAGTGGTAGCATCATTTTAGAACACAAGTGAGCAGACATCTCTTAATAAATACCTGATTGCAAAGCAGAAAACATTGTAGAATGAATACCCTTTCTTCTTTTACCTTGGTAGTGTTGTATGAGCGCCTGCTGGACTGTTGAGTCCACCAAGCCCTGTGGCAGGTCCCTGAGGTACTGTTTAAGCAAGCTTGCCACGGTGCTGGTATCAGACTCAGAGAGAAGGTCCACTTCTTCTCCACTCTCCAGTCGCTGCTTCAGGTTCTCCACGGCTCGGGCATTACCATTCACTCGAAACAAACCCTCCTGATGTAGGCCTACAAGGAAATACAGACAAACACAGGTTCCATTCAGTTACAGTGATGGATGGATGGATGGATGGATGGATGGATGGATGGATGGATGGATGGATGGATGGATGGATGGATGGATGGATGGATGGATAGATAGATAGATAGATAGATAGATAGATAGATAGATAGATAGATAGATAGATAGATAGATAGATAGATAGATAGATAGATAGATAGATAGATAGATAGATAGAAATTTCAATACAGCAGCAGCATGATCTCATAGTGTATGCTCTTCATTAAATTGCATTTAAAATGATGTCCTTTTTAAAGTGAAAGTGTCTGTTTTTACCTTAAAGTACTCTACAGGTGGTGACAGAAATACAGATATATCATGATGTCAAAACGAGTATTGATCTTGAAATATTTATAGGTAAGGCAAGTTTATTTGTATAGCACATTTCAGCAACAAGGCAATTCAAGGTGCTTTACACAGGACATTGAAATACAACGACAAGGAAAAAGAAACACACTTAAAACATTATAAAAGAAACATGTAAAAGGTGATTAAAAACAGCAAATAAGAAAACAACACATAAAATCCAAAAATATAAAAACACACACATAATAAAGTAAGAGTTGCAGTGCAGAGTTTCGAAAGAGAATCTAAAATTTAAAAAGTCAAAAGCCTTTTAGTCAAGGCAGCAGTGAACAGGTGAGTCTTTAACCTTAACTTAAAAGAACTCAGACTCTCAGCAGACCTGATATTTTCTGGTAGTTTGTTCCAGATATACGGAGCATAGAAACTGAACGTTGATTCTCCATGTTTAGTTCTGATTTTTAGAACAGATTATAATAGATTTCTCGTTGTTCTTTTAGCTATGCAACAAGTAGAACAATGAAAAAATGACTTGTTTATTATTAGCTTAAGTTGTATGACAATTTAACAACCCCTATACAGTAATAACAAACTTTTCTCCCCATAATTATTTCATTTGGAACAATCAAGATATTAAATTTAAGAACAAGTCTTTATACATTCAGAAATGGGTTGATAGAAACATTTTACTTGTTTGTCAATTGCTTAATGACAATGGTCAATTTTTTTCTTACGAAGAGTTTTTGTCTATTTATGATTTCCCTGTCACTCCAAAAGAATATGCCATAGTTTCTGATGCAATACCAGATGAAGTTAGAAGGTTACTGATGTCTGCTCCTTAAAGGTAGAAGTTGTATTGTCCCAGAACTAAATCCTGTTAACATATATATTGGTGATATCTGTCCTTTATTGAGTGATAAAGCCACTAACCAATGTATTAGAGAAATTATTCAAAGAGATATTGTTCCCAAACCTGCAGCTGTTTTTCATTGGAATAATATTTACTATGACATAGACTGGAAAAACACTTGGATCCTGTCAAAGAAATTTATTATTACTAATAAGGTACAAGAAGTTACTTTTAAATTGATCCATAGATGTTATCCGGTGAAGACCTATATGATTAAATATAAAAGAAATATTGATACTCTTTGTTCTTTTTGAAGCAAACGCAGAGGAAACAATATGTCATTTATTTTGGGATTGCACCTACACACATATATTTTGGATTGACTTAAATAATTTTATAAACACAAAAATTATCCAGATTGGGTTGGTATGGGGGTCACCACTCTTTCTTTGTGTGTGTGTGTGTGTGTGTGTGTGTGTGTGTGTGGGGGGGGGGGTTATACTTTGTGTGTCACAGAATCTTGTATTATAAAACATGAATTTCTTTTTCTTTTGTATTGTACCTCTGAGATGCACAATGAAAACAAATTAAAAATTGATCAAAAAAAAAATAATTGACTCTTCATGTAAATGGAACTTTCAACACATTTTATTTGGCCTATCAAACATTGATAAAATAACTCCAGAAAAAGATATATTATCAACCTTTTGATTATTTTTGCCAAATTTCACATTCATTGCTCCAAATTTGCACATCACTGTTTTCAAAGCCCTTTTTTCTAATTACGTGGACAATTTGAGAAACAGTATAAATTCTAAAGCAAATAAAACAAAACAAAACAAAAAAAGTCAAATGTATAATCTTATTCAATTTGTATAATTTCTATTTATTCCTTGAGCAATTTTTATTTTTATTACATATTTTTATTTATTATTTATTTATTTATTTTATTTTTTCTTTCATAATGTTTTTACTTACATGTATTTCTCTATATAATGTAAAAGATTTTGTGAATTATGGAACTTTCTACCCTTGTTGTTGTATACTATTATGTATATTTACTGTTCAATGTTAATTGTTCAAATAAAAAAAAAAAAAGAAAAAGAAAAAAACATACAGTAATAATAGTGTAAACCATTAACCCTTTCATGCATAGTGGTCACTCCAGTGGACAGTTATTCTACAACTGTTCTCTTGTATATTCATGGGTTTTGTTGTTTTAGTTCCATATCAGCCAACACAGAGGACAGTTTTGCACCATCCCATAATAATACACTGACATTCATACCATTGTTCTTGATAAACCTGATCTGCACTAACATGCTTAGTGTAAATCAGTTGCTAATTGTTATTAGACTGTAATTAACAGGCTTTTTTTTTTTTTTTTTTTTTTTGGTAATACAAAGGTTTTTCATATATATATATATATATATATATATATATATATATATATATATATATATATATATATATATATAATATGTTAAAATGTGAGAAAACATCAGATTAGCAGCATTAAAGATGTTTTCATAACACTTTCTGATATTGGGTTTTAAACACGTTTCTTTGCTTCAAAACTTAAATCCATGGTGTAGCTGAGTGGACATTTTTGTAACTCTATGAAAAAAAAAAAAAGTCAATCGTATTGTTTTTTCATGCCTAAGGAGGAAAAAAAACACTCAAGAAAAAAATCTTAACTAAGGTCTTCATAATTGATGCATGAAAGGGTTAAGCTAGCCAGTTAGGTTCTTCTAAACACCTGTATTGTGTATAATTACTTTGCATCTGACACATTTGGTAGACGAATTGTACATTTTTGAACAGTTACTCATGATATTGCTAATTACAAATACTCACTATATCATGCAGATTTATCCCTAATTGTCTGGCAGCTCTGACTTCATGAATAATTAGCTCAATTTCAAGAAAGTTTACAAGAATTATCGCGAGAAGTCACGGGAACTCACGAGATTTCGGATTCCCATGACTCCCGCTATTTTTTTTATTTTTTTATTTTTTATTTTTTATTTAATTTAATTTAATTTAATTTTTGTTATGTGGCAGTTATATATTTTTTTTTATGAACTAACACTTAATTTTATCCCCCTCTGCTGTCAAGTAATTGTGTTTTTACATGCCCTGTTTTTTTGTTTTGTTTTTTCCAACTTTATTAACATTTGCGCATACAGTACAGCATTTTAAACAAACACGATGTCAAAAGGGAAAATGCATTTGAACATATAAGTCTAAGAAAATAATGCATAGATTTTAAAAATACAAAGCATAATATATAAATAATGGGGGGGGGGGGGGGGGGGGGGGGGGAAGAGTAAATAAATAAAAAATAATAATTCTGACAAATATAAATAAATAAATGCAACAGAGAGTTCAGGTGGTATTAAAAAATTGTTTATAAATAACCAAGGTGTTAGTGCTTTTTTATTATAAATGAGTTCTAAAGATTTAATGTCATTTCCAAATTCTAATAGGAAGATTTTAAAATTTGGGAGTATTTTAGTATATTTGTTTTTATGTATATGAAATTTTCCAAATAATATGAACAAATTTAAAGTAAATTCTAGATTGTTAGTATCATGTTTAAAATAAGTAATTACATTTTGGGATGCTATATTTATTTTATTGCTACTTTTAGAAATGATATAATTTTCCATTTTGGACCAAAAATTAGAAGAATGTTCACATAAAAAGAATAAGTATAGAGTAGTTTCAGATTCAGACTGACAAAACTTGCATATTTCTTCCATATCATAAAATCGACACAAAATAGCGTTGGAGGGATATATGTTATGTAAAATTTTAAGATGCAAAATTCTAATTTTGTTTGTAATACAGTATTTATATGGTAATGTCCATGCTTTTGACTACTCAGTTTTAGAAAAAGTTGAATTCCATAATGCTTTACCTCTGGGAGAAATTTTCCTCTTTTCATTCAATGCATTGCGTATATGTCTGTTATTACAGCTCCAACTGGTTTTACATGCCCTGAGTTTTTCCTGGGAGACGTCTGCTACCATCACAAATTCACTTTGGAACGACTGAGGAATGATTTTAAAAAGAAACCGATCAATTAGCTCCTAGTATGTCTGTGAAATCACCCCAACTTATTGTACTGCTATTGTAACTATTATAATACTGAAGATATATAGTCTTTAAATCCACTATATCATCATCCAGATGGGGCTGTGAAACTTCCCACACTTTATCCCACACTGGCATCTAGTGGTCAAACAGAGGAACTACAGGAAAATAAATAGGTCAACATGAGCGACTAAACCTACTGGCATGTTTGGGTTGTGTTTAATTAGGTTGAGGGGGAAAAAACTGGAAAGATGTTATTCTGCGTGTTAATTAAGTGCAGATTAAGAATATCTCTGCAGAGTATTACAAAAAAAAAAAAAAAAAAAATCACTGCAGAGATATACAGCTCTGGAAAAAAATTGTCGTTTGTGCATGGATGACAGCCATTCTATTCCTGTGTCTGTTGAATTCCAACACAAACACACCTTATTCTTCTTAATAAACACCTGATCCATGTTTTATTTAAGAAGTGGAAGTATAAAAAACACTACTGTGGCCATCACTATCTTCTTACACAGTAAATTTGCCAGCGTAAAAAATGCAGTGTCAAAGTATTTTAATTCTTTCGGAATTGTTGCAACAAGGGACAGAGTAAAATTTAACCTGATAACTTCCAGTGTCGGTGAAAATAATTGGAGTTTACAGAGGTTTTACACTGTCAGTGTCATATATTCAGTGTTAAAGTAAATTGACTCTCTCAAAGTTAATTCAACACCAATAAGAGAAATGGAAGTCATACTTTGTTTTCATGTATATGTAAAGGTTGTTGTTTTTGTTTGTTTGTTTTGTTTTCTTATAATGTGGTTAATTTGTAAAGACTAAGTGGGATTACTTGGTTTTGTTGCATATTCGAAATAAGTAAGTAAGTAAGTAAGTAAGTAAGTAAGTAAGTAAATAAATAAATAAATAAATAAATAAATAAATAAATAAATAAACAAACACATAAGGTTCTACACTTTGTCAGCTCAAGAGGCAAAGGATAAATTGTTGTCTTTCTGGAACCCAAAATTATGAAAACAAATTGTGAATTTTTCATGAATTAGGTCAAAAACACAGTGATCAATAAAAATGTACCATGTATTGGAATAGAATAGAATAGAATAGAATAGAATAGAATAGAATAGAATAGAATAGAATAGAATGTCATTGCACAATGGCTATACAACAAAACTAGGTAGAGCTTACCCTCTTCAGTGCTGTAATTATGTTTGACACAAAAGACTCAGTGTTTGCATGAGTTCATAATCCATATTTCAAATGGGTATGACAATTTGATAAGTTACACGACTGCAAAGTATTATTAAAGTTGGAAACACATGTTTTAAATCTGTTGAATTGTATCAGTTGCATTTGGTCTTATTTGTATGAAACCATGATGTTGCTACTTTTTGAAACTTCTCTTCTGTCATCTGCCTTACCGTGGTTGGAGAGATGTTCCACCATCCTCCTCACCACAAGAGGCACACCTTCTTTCATCAGGCCTTGTTTCTGCAGCTCAGACAGGGATTTTCCAAACACTTTAGTGTGTTTGGCCGTCATCGTTCTGGGTCTCAGGATGGGTATCTGGACCATCTTCTTCATGTCTTCCTTAACCTGCACCGCTGCCTTGTTGTGCTGCAGGGAGAAAGAAGAGTAAAACAGTCAACCACAGACACTGTAGACATGGAGTTCAGCGCTGAAGACCACATCAGGTGAGACACCCCGGAGACACCTGTCCTACTGGAGAGAGAGGCTCATCTGCTCCACAGACTAAAAGGTGGGAGTGATGCTGGTGACTGTCAGAGTGTCCCAGTGGAGTCCATGAATTCACACCTCCTACAGTCATCCTGTTGTGCACGTATAGTAAAGAATAGACAGAAATCTGACATGAGAAAAGGGAGGGCTGGCCAGGCATGTGTTGCTACAACAAATATCAGGTTACCACGTAACACCTTTAGGCAAAGGCATTGCCAGAGTGATCTACATCTGTTCAAATACAACGTACACTCATGAGGACACGCAATCATGTTCAGCTGAATGAGTCGGTCAGCTGCAGTTAACATTGAATTTTTAAAAAAAATATTTTATTCTGCAGTTTTCAGTTATGTAAAACACACACACAAAAAACAAACAAACAAAAAAGTACAAACACTCAGATGTGTGTTACAACTAATTATTTAATGGCCTCTATGCACAGCCCCACTACTTCCTGAACTTCAGGTGGCTCCTTTATTTCCTGTCTTTCATTATTGGACACACTGGTTAATCCAGGTGTGCTTAATTAATCAGTGGTCACAACAAGAAGTAGTACACAGTAAAATCGCCAGTGTTTATATAACACTTAAAGACTTAATTTTAACACTACCTCAGTGAACATATGGTCCCTATCTACAAAGTGTAAAATTTACACTGAACATAGAGTTACATTTCCAGAGTCAACTCTACTCATATGGGCAAAAGTTTCTGAAAAGGTATGGATAATAGTGTTAGGTATGATTATGACATCAATATATGTTTGGTTTCAAAACAATTGACGTAGTGCCTGCTGAGAAAAAACAACTAAATGTTCATTGTAAATTTTGCTTCCCCACCGTGTAGAGTTACATTTCCAGAGTCAACTTTACTCTAGTAAGAGTTCATATTTTACACTACACTACACTAATTAGTGTCAATCAAGTTTTACACTATGTGAGAAGTAACACCCATAGTGTTATTCACATTCAACACTGAAGAGTTAAGTGTTAAGAAATAACTTTTCCAGTGTTAAACCTACTTAACACTACATGTTGATAAATAAATTACTCCAAAGAGTGTTGATTTCTAACTGCCTCCTACCGGTGTTACATGTGATGTACTATAGTCCCAGTGTCTGCAGGGGTGAAAAAAAGATACAATTATTTCTGTTCCCAATTTATTCTAAGTAAAAATGAAATATTGTAATTAAAAGTAAACATAAAATGACATGTAAAATGAAAGCCGCCAACCTGATATCACGTTTTCCATTTGAAATTCGGTATTTGAAAACACATACCCAACATTGACGACGATGACGTAACTATATTCTTGCACACAGAATCTGCTCGGATGAAATAACAAAAGCAATAGTTTATTTACACAAACTTACAAACGCAATTTTTCGATGCGAGGAAGATGGCGACGCCAGAGTCCAACTTCTCACTCAGTTTGAGCATGGAGGTAGGTGGGCGGGGCTTTTCAGAGTCATTATTTTTGAACACTGAAAGGTATCTTGCTCTTATCGGTGTTGAATTAACTTTGAGAGAGTCAATTTACTTTAACACTGAATATATGACACTGATAGTGTAAAACCTCTGTAAACTCCAATTATTTACACCGACACTGGAAGTTATCTTGTTACATTTTACTCTGTCCATTGTTGGAATAACTCCGAAAGAATTCAAATACTTTGACACTGCATTTTTTACACTGGCAAATTTACTGTGTAGTAATGGAAGGTATGAGCCCCCCTCTATGTATATGTATACAAGCAAGGACTGAATGAACATGTGAATATGAAGTTGGAGATTGTTACTGTAAATTGTTGCTGTAAGTAAACATAAAGCTGTCCTCTGGAGAGGGGTGGGGGTGGGGGGGTGGGTTTAGGAAAAAAAAAAAAAAGAAAAAAAAAAACAATATTAATGGAAGGTGCATACTGACAACTGGAGGGAAACACCAATAAAAACTGGAAAGATTTCTGAGTAGAGTAAATATTTCCATTTAGGCACACACACACACACACACACGAACACACGCACACACATTTATGCTAAACCTCAGTTGGCTCCTTGAACAGAAACTTCTTTTAATCTAGTGAAAATGTGTGTGTGTTTGTGCTCTGTTTGCCAGGCTGATCTTAAATCCCCCAGTGCATAAACACTGCAAAGCAGATGCTAGGCATACAGTATGTTTAATGTTTTAACTCACCAGCTTTAGGTCTTAAATGATATCTTTCATGAGCAAACAGTGCCACATGTCTGTATCTCTTTAGACAAATACATAGACTACCCTGCAGCCAGTCTAATTATCATTCTATGTGAGTAAACACAGCGTATGTACACTCCACAGAGAAACACCACATTCATCCAACAGGCCAATATTAGTCAAAGCTGGGTAAATTATTGATGCATTCACAACACTGACTAATTTCTGAATCTGCTGAGTTTGACAGTAAAACACACCCATCTTATGGTGCATTTGGACACTGTCTGATAATATACTTCCTGCACCTCAGAGAAATTCAGAGTGAGTTTTGCTCCTGTAGCCATAGAAACAACTGCACCATGTGACATCTTGTTGCTCCAGAGTTCACCACTTCAAACAAGTGAACTGACCCATGCAATGAAATGAGAGGCCCGGACTGTGATTATACCACAATGAGGTCCACAACAGCTTTACTGACTGAAAAGGTAGTGAAATATGAAGAAGAAGTAACACCTGCATACTAACCCCAAGGAACAAAAGTTTATTAGTGGCAATGATTTGACTGAACTTGGCTCTTTTTCAATTCAGAGTGGTTGAAAATTTGCCAAACACACCCATATTTATACATCATGTGCACCAATGGGCTGACAAGCTTAGATGCTGGTGTGATACAGAATAGAATAGAATAGAATAGAATAGAATAGATCTTTACTGTCACGGGAACAATGAAAATTTGTTTAGTAGCTCTGTTCTGTTTAGCAGCAGACACAACTACACCTCCACCAAGGCAGATCAGCGCCCCCCCCCCCCCCAAAAAAAATCACCACCAAAATGTAATCATACACAGTAAAATCGCCAGTGTTTATATCACACTTAAAGAGTTAATTTTAACTCTACCTCAGTGAACATATGGTCCCTATCTACAAAATGTAAAATTTACACTGAACATACAGGGTGGGGAAGCAAAATTTACAATATTTTGAGGCAGGGATTGAAAGACAGTGTTTGACCAATTAGTTTATTGAAAGTCATGAGAATTTATTTGCCACAAGAAAATGTACATAATAGAAAATGTTTTTATTCTATGTGTCCTCCTTCTTTCTCAATAACTGCCTTCACACGCTTCCTGAAACTTGCGCAAGTGTGCCTCAAATATTCGGGTGACAACTTCTCCCATTCTTCTTTAATAGTATCTTCCAGACTTTCTCTTAATAGTTTTGCTCATAGTCATTCTCTTCTTTCCATTATAAACAGTCTTTATGGACACTCCAACTATTTTTGAAATCTCCTTTGGTGTGACGAGCGCATTCAGCAAATCACACACTCTTTGACGTTTGCTTTCCTGATTACTCATATGGGCAAAAGTTTCTGAAAAGGTATGGATAATAGTGTTAGGTATGATTATGACATCAATATATGTTTGCTTTCAAAACAATTGACGTAGTGCCTGCTGAGAAAAAACAACTAAATGTTCATTGTAAATTTTGCTTCCCCACCGTGTAGAGTTACATTTCCAGAGTCAACTTTACTCTAGTAAGAGTTCATATTTTACACTACACTAATTAGTGTCAATCAAGTTTTACACTATGTGAGAAGTAACACCCATAGTGTTATTCACATTCAACACTGAAGAGTTAAGTGTTAAGAAATAACTTTTCCAGTGTTAAACCTACTTAACACTACATGTTGATAAATAAATTACTTCAAAGAGTGTTGATTTCTAACTGCCTCCTACCGGTGTTACATGTGATGTACTATAGTCCCAGTGTCTGCAGGGGTGAAAAAAAGATACAATTATTTCTGTTCCCAATTTATTCTAAGTAAAAATGAAATATTGTAATTAAAAGTAAACATAAAATGACATGTAAAATGAAAGCCACCGACCTGTTATCACGTTTTCCATTTGAAATTTGGTATTTGAAAACACATACCCAACAGTGACGACGACGACGTAACTATATTCTCGCACACAGAATCTGCTCGGATGAAATAACAAAAGCAATAGTTTATTTACACAAACTTACAAACGCAATTTTTCAATGCGAGGAAGATGGCGATGCCAGAGTCCAACTTCTCACTCAGTTTGAGCACGGAGGTAGGTGGGCGGGGCTTTTCAGAGTCATTATTTTTGAACACTGAAAGGTATCTTGCTCTTATCGGTGTTGCATTAACTTTGAGAGAGTCAATTTACTTTAACACTGAATATATAACACTGACAGTGTAAAACCTCTGTAAATTCCAATTATTTTCACCGACACTGGAAGTTATCAGGTTAAATTTTACTCTGTCCATTGTTGGAATAACTCCGAAAGAATTCAAATACTTTGACACTGCATTTTTTACACTGGCAAATTTACTGTGTATGTTCCTTGTGACAGTATCAACATTTCCTGAAAATGTAATCAAAATACATGCCCCCCTGATCACTGCCAAAATTTGATCGTTTGTTCCTTGTGCCAGTATCAACATTTCCCTTCTGACAATCTCATCCAAATCCATCTAGGCGGAGGTAATAATTAGTGCACAAAGGGACTCTGTGTAAAATATCACCCAAAATATCACCCAAAATACCAAAAAATCTGAGCAATTTACAAAAGCTACAAGATATTTTTTTTTAATGCCAATGGAAACACTTAAAACACAGAAAATACTAGCACTTCATCTGCTGTTTTACTGTAATAGAAGAGAATGTGTCACTGTGGAAGATTCAATCAACTATTTTTTTCTAAAATGCAAAATGGCGTCATGCTATATATGCTAGAAAGATACGCTAACTGAAAAAAAACCAAAACAAAAAAACACTGAATTGTTAATTGGACGAGGAATCCGATATAATGTTCATGTGAAAGTTTTATTTTTAAGAATAGGTATGGCATTTAGATTACTGTTTTTGGTCATTTTTAAGTACTTTTTATTATGTATGTATGTTTGTATTTTGTATCTTTTGTATTTTTTATTGTCCTGGATGTTTTGGATGGTTAACCATATCTGCTTTCATAGAGCTCTTCAACTTACACAATCTAAAAATATGGATGTGCTTTAGTATTTCTCAAACATTTCGACTTGATGAAGATCCGGTATTAAACTTTAACAGATCGAAATAAATATGCAAGTTTTAAATTTTTACATGAATTCTATTGTTATGTGATGAGGATGTAAGTACATTCCCATATCTGGTAAAGAAATAGGTTTATGGAAATCTTCATCTCCACCAACCTTCTCAAAATGGATCAAGGACGTACTTTATTTTCTCAAACTGGAAAAAATTCGTATGACATTAGCTGGAGCCTCGAACACTTTTGAAAAGACATGGACTCCTTTTCTGATCTATGTGAATAGTGCGATCTGTCATGTTTCACTTGACTGAGTATTGTGATATACAGTTTTTTTTTTTTTTTTTTACGTAATATTTAAAGTGGAAATTTTGTACTTCTATTTTGTATTTTATTTACTCTTTATTTATTTGTTTATTTTTATCTTTCCTGTGATTTGAGGGATGTGTGCCGGGGAGGGGGGGGGGGGGGGGGTTGTTCTGCTTGTTGTTTGTCTGTGATGGACTTTTGTATCATATGTCTGTATGGTTTTTTTCTAATATGTAAAAAATAACAAAAACCAATAAACAGAAGGTTAAAAAAAAAAAAAAAAAAGAAATAGTTTTGTTAAACGCTTTCTTATTCGTGAACTTGTTTTGACATAATGGGCTGAAGGATGTGGCTCTCTCAGGTCAGCTGATGAAAAAGCCACCTCACAGATGGTGTTAAGATGGTTAAGGAGATCTGTTCTACGACAGATGCTCTGGCGGTGTTAGTACATCATGCATCCGCTCACAAATGAGCAGCTTCTTCACACGAGGCGATGTTTGTTTGGCGATGCTCGGTTATTTTTGCTTCTTTCTACAGGTGCAAATTAGTATGTCAATGGCACATCCTTTCTTTGGTGACTGCGGAATGACACTTGAATACACACCAGTATTAATTGTGGCTGACTCATACATCAACAGTTGCCTTATGAAATAGCTTAACCCATAAAGACCCAGTGCTATTTTTGTGGCAGTTCCCAAATAAATTTTTCTCCGTATTTAACCTTTCTTAAGTGATTTATTGTCATTTATTGTAATATTATCCTCTTTTAGTTTCAGTTTTTTCAGTGTAAATCAGTGTTTGTCAACCTTGGGATCGGGACCCCATGTGGGGTCGCCTGGAATTCAAATGGGGTCGCCTGAAATTTCTAGTAATTGATTAAAAAAATAAAAAATAAAAAATAAAACAACCTTACCAATAAAAATATATGGTGAGTTAAGAGAGACAATCCCAACCAAATAAAAGACATGACAAACTGTGAAGCTGAAACTGAAGCACTGTGGTACTGTTTATCTGTCAAATGTTCATTGTGGTCAGTTTCAGATGCTGCAGCGCTTTCATAATTCATAGTTTGAGTTCTTGTTTGTTCAGTATTAATTGTCAGCCTTGTAAATCCAAGCTGGACTGGCTGTACTTATCCTGACCAAGGAAAATCAAATTCTCACTTTGTGCAGTAATCTACACCTGGCTTTTCTGCCTCCGTCCATAATAAAATACACTATATAGACTAAATGTCGTCTAAAATTAACATTTATTTGCAACATAGTATAGCAAACTATTACATGATCAAAAAAAATAATAACAATTTTAGTTTAAAAAAAAAAAAAAAAGCCTCCGTTTTCAATGTCTGGGGTCGTCAGAAATTTGTAATGTTAAAATGGGGTCACGAGCCTAAAAAGGTTGGGAACCACTGGTGTAAATCATGTATTTCCCTATATTTAATTCACCTATCATGTAGATATTCATAAAAGCTCTGAGTAAATTCAACAGTTATTATATCAAAACAGAGGAAACTGAAGAGAAAGTGACTTTTTCATGGAAAAATATAATTAACTGAACAAAAATCAAGTGTCTCCATCCACTGTCATTGATCCAATTCAATGGGTTTTACTGGTGAATCAATGTTGTAGAAGATGACGGTGTTTCCATGGTAACTACGGAGCCTCTGAGTGTCCAAATGGGTCATATCTGATGACCATGAAAAGATGAAGAACTGCATTTTACACCAATTATTTTCACGTATTGATAGAATTATTGGATCAACATGTATTAAACATTTTACATCAGTAGTTGGTTTTGGTCACCAGTGGCTGTTTGGGTGTTTATGAGTTAATAGGCTAAATAATGGTGGTGGATAGACAGTAATATAAATGTGGGTTTCGTACCAAAAAATCCACTACTGTGACACAAATTAAAGCTAAAGAAGGTAATACTTGTTTGTAGCTGAATAAGAATGATTGAATCTTAATTAACAAACCTCAGTGCGCTGTAACACTTTACAGTACGAGGGCTCTTCAATAAGTTCATGGCCTCACCCAGAAATACTGGCTGTTATAATACAGGATGTTACATTCTTTCGTGATGGGATAGTGATGCTTGAACATCGATGGACCAAGTGCATTGCTGTAAATGGAGATTATGTTGAAAAATAAAATATAAATGATCAGTCTGTGTTGTTCTGTTCTGGGTGAGGCCATGAACTTATTGAACGGCCCTCGTATGTTACTGAACTGTGTAAACACCAGTAGTACTACTTACTACAGGTGTTAAAGACATAAGCCCGTCTGAGCTAGGTCTGCCTGTGAGTAGCCTTTTGAACAGATGTCCCCTAAATCTGTCTTTACTACTTTATACACACAACTGCACACAACACATAGACACACACATTTATACCCTGCTGATAAGCTGGGCAGAACGCTGCTCTATGTATACAGTCGCAGAAAAAAACTATTAGACCACCCTTGTTTTCTTCAATTTTGTGTTCATTTTAATGCCTGGTACAACTAAAGGTACATTTGTTTGGACAAATATAATAATCACAACAAAAATGGCTCATAAGAGTTTAAGAGAGTACAACAAACAAATCTACTGCCATGGTGATCTGTCGCTAGACTAGACCAAAAGTTTAGGTTTGGACAACGGACAAAGACTGGACTGGAAAAGAAAAATATGGAATGTTTCTGTTTTCGCACTGTTTGTACAGTTTGCGCTTTAAGGTTCTGAGATGCGCAATGGAAACAGGCTCATTACAGCCACTGACGCTGTCAAAATGTTAACCTTTGTTACCAAAATTTGTTTGTTGTTCTAAAAAAGTAACTTGATTATCATAGTTGTAAGATAATTGCGCATTTCCAATTTTTATTTGGAAAAATATTGTCTCGGAGCAGTCTTGTTGAGTTTATTTGCATTGTTCAAGCAAAAATCTAAGTTATTTTTAATCTGAACAATAAATTATTCAAGGAAAAGCGAAAAAGTATTGTTACAATATTGACGTTTCTTTCAACAAAAGTTATAATTGCACCACTATTACAATGCTGCTGGGGTTGGGGAGGGGGGGGCTGGAGATTTTTCATCCTCTAAAGGGGGGCCCGACAGAAAAAGATTGAGAACCACTGGTTTAACTCAACAGATGGTTTTAGTTAATTGTTTTTTTCACCATATAAAGATTTACTGTATTGTAACGCATCAGCTCTGCAAGTGAGAAAATCACCTTTTATGTCTGAAAGTGTTGGAGCTTTTATGAAGCAGAGCTGCCAAGAACAAGGGGAAACTCATGCTTTTAATGCATCTATTGTTTGCGAGGACAATCTCCTTTGATTAGCCTAATAATCCTCACACCCCTAGACCCTCCCCCGTCTATAAAACATCTTCACACAGCAACTTCCCATCAGTGAGAAAAAAATCTTTTGTCAAGGGACTACTGAAAGACGTGAGGAGCTAATGACTGTTGAGAGTGAGCTTTCTCACCCTCTCAGAAGTGTCTCAAGGGTTTTTACAAGTTTGTCGGGAACTTTTCGTAATTGAGTTATTTGAGTTTTTTTGTTTCAGTGAGTTTCTTGAGAAGACTGAACACAAACTGCAAAAAAGACGAGGCCATTTGTTGGTGTCTTTAACCCTTTCATGCACAGTGGTTACTACAGTGGACAGGTATTTTACAGCTGTTCTATTCATGGATTTTGTTATTTTAGTTCCATATCTGACAACATAGTGGACGCTTATGCATCATCCCATACACTGCAGTTCATATAATTACTGTAACTTTGCTGTTCTTCATAAACTTGATCTGCACTAACATGTTTGAGAGTAAATCAGTTGCTTGTTGCTATTAGACTGTAATTAACAGTTTTGTTTTGTTTTTTTAAACAAAATGATGACAAAAGTAGCACTGGGTTTTTATGGGTTAAACAAAAAAACTTTCTTCTTTTGCATATAATCTCCATGGAGTGAGTAATGACCAGTATTAGAGTATGTTAAAATGTGAGAAAACATCAGATTAGCTGCAATAACAATG
This sequence comes from Sphaeramia orbicularis, assembly GCF_902148855.1. Lineage (NCBI taxonomy): Eukaryota > Metazoa > Chordata > Actinopteri > Kurtiformes > Apogonidae > Sphaeramia > Sphaeramia orbicularis. The sequence goes on from NC_043957.1 coordinate 48,698,466, forward strand.
TTTTTTTTTCATAGTTTTCACACAGTATATCAGTAAAGACGTTTCTTTGCTTCAAAAATTAAATGCATGGTGTACAGCTGAATGGACATTTTTGCATCTCCATGACAAATAGGTTTTTAAAAAAATGTCAATTGCATTGTTATTTTAATGCCTAGAGGAATAAAAACACTCAGGAAAAAAAAATCTTTATTAAGGCTATCATAATTCATGCATGAAAGGGTTAACTTGGCTATCGGAGGGAACAGCAAGCCTCAGCATGTGCCCTCCTTCCCAGTGCCCCTCTCCCTCCCTCCCCTTATCCCTGTCTCATTCCCTATGTGGGTGGCCATTGAAACAACTGGTAGCAAAGGCACCAGAACAGCTGCAAAACACTGGGAAAATACTGCCTAGGACACTTTTAAAGTAGGTTATTTCTTGTAACTTGTTCTTTTTTGAGTTTGTGGAAAGTGACCTCATTGAGACACTGAATCACTGCAAGGGAAAAAAATGACAAGTATGGAAAGGGAACATAAAACCAACAGTGTGTCTTTGTCCCTTTTTTTTTAAAATTTGTTACTGTGCTGTTTGAGTCAGACTAAAGGCAGAGGATGGTGTCGGCTGGAGAGGAAACTATTTTCTCTGTCAACAGTCCAGCAAAAAGTATTCATTATGGCGCCGGTGGTCACATAAACAAAGTTTTCAGGAAATTTAATGAAGCAAAGTTTTGCACCGTGACGTTTTGTTTGTAAGAGAACATTAAACACACTGACTGGCGGTCCCGTTATGCATTCTTTAACCTTTAGTCACAGACTGAATGGGAAGTCTTTGAACCAACTCAGACTTAGTAGACTCTACTCACACAGATGGTCAGAGCTCCTGCCCCCATTCTTTCACAGAAGAAACGCCTGCACAGGCAAAGATGAGAGGAAATCTGCTGCTATATTCCCCCCTCCTCCTTTTCTCCTTACTCTGTTCCAGGGCAGACTAGACTTTTCTCAGTGGTGGGAATCCCTTTAACCTTAAAACGTGCCATCCAAATACCCTAAAACTCAACACAGATAATCCACGTCAGGAGAGAATGTATACAAGTGCTGTCAGGATCAGTCTTCACCGGTGGACTGTGTGCTGTCCAACCCATGAGCGGGGATTACTGCCTGTCTCTTTTCTCTTCCTCCCTCTTTATTCCCTTCTCTCCTCCTGGGCTGAAATCTGAGCTCAGGTCTCTGATTGGTTAGAAGGCCTGGTCACGTGATCATGGGGTTAAAACCCAAAACTTTAAATCTGTGCCTGTAGGACTCATCTGTAAGACGCAGAGGAAACATGAGGAGTGGCCTCCAGTTCATTTTCAGTTAGAATTCACGTATTTTTATAGCCACAAATCACAACAAAAAAGAATTTCAAGGCACTTCAAAACCATAGAATGTGAAAACCACCAAAAATAAGTCAACTACAAATCAAAACTACAGCAGGACAAAAATAACTTAAAGAACTCAAAGAATGAAACCTTACTGCAATGTTATTATAGAGTAAGTGACAATGAGTTTTGCAAAGTGCATTTAATGTTTGGAAATAATATATGACCGCCTGTGATTTTCTGTAGAAATTCAATATAATGTGACATGTTTGGTATTTGTTTCTAGCTTGTTTTAATTTATATTACCATAAAAATGTGTGTTTTATTGTCATTCATTTTCACACTTTAATTCTGTATTAAATGTGTAAAGCAAACATTCCATGTTCACGTTAGAATAATTTTACCCCACATTTGCACATCTATGACAAATTCTGACTTTTTACTACTTTGTCACAGCGGTCCACAAATTATTTCCAAATCTGTATCTTATCATTTGATATTTAGAACAATTTTGTATGCATTTCAGTCTTTTACAAATATTCAGGAATTGAATTATATAACAGAAAAGTCCATTTGTTGTTATTTAATGACTATGTTAAGTTTATTTATTCATTTTTACTTTTATTACTGTTCATAAAATATAAAATATATAATTGTATAACATAGTATTTTCTTAATACCATCTAAAAAGTTCACAGTGCTGTTAATAGATGAAATCTATCTGGAAGCTGAACCTATAGCAGCAAAGAAATGACAGGGATTAAAACTGAAAAATAGCTACAGTGACATCTTTATTTCCAGATCCTGTTTAGCTGCTTTGGCTCTTCTCATACATAAACTTCTTGATGTTGTGGTCGATCCAGTCACTGAAGGCTGAAACACGAGTGAACACCGAGGGTTTCTTGTCTCTGATGCAGCCCTGAGGTCCAAAGCTGACGATGCCATGAACCTCCCAGGTGGAGCTGGATCCAGCAGCCTTACATGCAAATGGACCCCCAGAGTCACCCTGCAGGATGTGGGGACAGGATTATTGCATGTATGTTTAATTATATCATCACAGTTGTTAAAAATCAGACTTTTGCATAAGAATCTAGTGATGAGTTTTCTTAAAGTGAATGTACAGTCTACTCTCGTTAAACCGCCCGCCGTTATACCGCCATTTCCGCTTATCGCCATCCGCCAGCCCAGTTCCATGCACAAACAACACTTATACCATTGATTTCCCGACCGTTATACCGCCAGCGTCGCGGCGCGGCACCTCCGAGGTGCGCCGCCGTGGTACCTCCGAGGTGCGGCTCCCAGTGTTGTCTTTTCCGTGGAAACCGGGTCGAAATGGCTCTTTGAGTGTTAAAGGTTGCCGATCCCTGCCTTACAACATAACAGAATCAAGATTTATTTAGAAACGCAATTAGAACGGGTTAACGGAGGCAGCATAGACATCATATAGTAAAGACATGCACATTATGGACGCAACCCGTTGTAACGCCATTTTCGCTATACCGCCAATTTGGCCGTGAACGGAAGTTGGCGGTATAACGAGAGTAGACTGTAGTAATCGTTGTAACCTTTTTCTGATTAACCCTTTCATGCATACTGGTCACTACAGTGGACAGATTTTCCACAGCTGTTCTCTTGTACAAGGTGACCCAAAAAAGTGGGAATTTTTGAAGTGCGTATTGGCAGACATGAGCAAGTGGCAGCACTGCGAGACAGTGACCTTGAGCAAGTAAACACATCCCCATTTTAGTAACCATGGATCAGTGGAACGGGCAACAGCGTGCGTTAGCCATAAAAATGTTTTATAAAAACGGTGATAGTTTGACAGCTGCGCAGAGGGAGTTCCGACGTTATTACAACTTAGGACGTCATGGTGCTGTTCCATCAAAACATGCGATAAAATGTTGGATTAATAACTTTGAAGAGACTGGATCTGCCCTAAAGAAGAAACCAGCTGAGATGTTGTAGCAGTCAATGAGGAATCTCAACAGCAGATTTCAAGAATGCATTTGTACAGGAGGACGCCATCTACAGGAAGTAATTTTTAAAAAATGAAAATTCCATCATTGTTTCTTAAATGGCATGTTTTCAGGTTTCAATTAGTATGAATAAAATATTTTTCTTCCATCACTCTTGGTTTTATTGGATTGTTGAAAAGTTCCTGTTTTTTTGTGTCACCCTGTATATTCATGGGTTTTGTTGTTTTAGTTCCATATCAGCCAACACAGTGGACGCTTATGCATCATCCCAAACCCTGCAATTCATACAATTACTGTAACTTTGCTGCTCATGATAAACCTGATTTGCAATAACATGTTTTACTGTAAATCAGTTGCTAATTGTTACTAGACTGTAATTAACAGTTTTCTGAAACAAATTTTTTCATTTTTATTCTTTTTTTTTTGTTTTGTTTTGTTTTTTTGCATATCCTCCTGAGACCCAAAAATGCATTTTGTCCTCTGTAGGGGACAAAAGTTTGACAGTTTTACTTAAAAAATGCTGTGCATTACAAAGGACATTCCATTAAAAAAAAAACAATCAATAAATAAAAATTATTGTAAAAATGTATCTGAAAAAACTGTTGCATTATGCAGTTTCCAATCAAGACAATTTTTTAATGTAAAAAAGCTAAAACTGTCAAATTCCTGGGTCTCAGGAGGATTTTATCTCCATGAAATGAGTAATAACTAACAGTAGAGTATGATAAAATGTGAGAAAACGTTAGCGATTTAGCAATTAGCAGCATTAAAAATGTTTTTACTTCCTAGTTTTCGAACAGTATATCACTTTCTGATGATGACTTTTAAATACATGTTTCTTTGCTTCAGAAATTAAATGCATGGTGTCCAGCTGAGTGGACACTTTTGTGACTCCACGAAAAATAGGTTCATAAAAAAAAAAAAAAAAAAAAAATTGCATTGTTTTTATCATGCCTAAAGATGAATAAAAACACTCAAGAAAAAAATATTGACTAAGGTTCTGATAATTCATGCATGAAAGGGTTAAATAAACTACATTTTCTGTGTTTTTGTGACTGATCTCACTACATCACAGGTGTCAAACATGCAGCCTGGGGGCCAGAGGGTCCAGTCCGGCCCTTGGGATGAATTTGTGAAATGCAAAAATTACACTAAGATATTAACAATCCTTTTAGTTCATGTTCCACATTCAGACTAATTCAATCTCAGGAGGGCAGGATTCAGTAAAATACTATCATAATAACATATAAATAATGACAACTCCAATTTTTTCTCTTTGTAAATGTAAATATTTTCATGCATTTACACTAAAACAAAGTATGATTTTGCAAAAAATGTGAATAACCTGAACAAATATGAACAACCTGAAATGTCTTAAGAGAAGTCAGCACAATTTTAACAAGATTCTGTCTGTTACTAAATGTTTTGTGTATTTGTAGATCCGCTGCGATCTATAAATTATAATGTGCATGTGTAAATGATAAACTGAAGCATAATATTGTTAAAAAGACTCTTATTTTTTCAGTTTGTTCATGTTATTCACATCTTTTGAAAGGATAGTTTGCAGATGTAAACCTTTTCATCATGTAAATTTACTTTTTTTTTCACTCTAAAACATACAGAAAAGTTTGGAGATGACATTATTTATATATTACTACGTTATTATTTTACTGGTTCGGCCCACTTTAAATCAAACTTAGCTGAATGTGACCCCTGAACTAAAATGAGTTTGACACCCCTGCACTACATCTTCTTTTATGTATGTTGAATATTTCTGTAGATGCAACATGAGTAGAAGCCCAAAGGTAAATTTCCATACATTGTGGGACAATAAAGTGAGTGTTGAGTCTAAAATATTTCAAATATTCAACTATTCTTCAGTGAATCCTCTAAATTCCCTGCATACACATTTGCTCATTTGTGTTCTTTTCAACAGTGTTCCTTTCTTTTGTCTAATTATTCTGGAAAAATGGGCAGCAATTTACAATCAAGGCTGAGTGCTCACAAACAAAACAGTCTCTAGGATGTTACATAAAAGACCTAATTGTGAGACGTCGGCACATTTATATAATAATTTATGACAGCAACCAAATACTACCCTCTTCTAATCTAATCCTTCCACTGTATTTTTCTGAAGTATTGTTCAAAATGTACTTTCTATCATTTCTATTAAGGCTGCTTCTTTTTTTTTTTTTTTTTTTTAAGGTGGAATACTCGCTTTTACCTGGCAGGCTGACTTAAGCTCATCTGGAGACTCATAACCAGCACAGATCATGGAAGGCCGCAGGGTATCCCACCAGTAAGCAGGCTTACTGCACGTCTGGAAGTCGATAATAGGAAGGGCTGCCTGATTCAACTTCTCAGCCACTTGAGGGAAAAGGTTACCTGAGACAGAATTGAAAAATAATAATCAAGCTAAAAGCATCCGTAAAAGATTTAATATAAACTTGTTTCACCAACAAACAATCACTATTGTTGAGTTTTTTTCTGCTGTTTAGAATTTTATGTCTGATTTTGGAGCATGTTAACTAGAGCAGTGGTTATATAGAAAAATAAAATAAATAAATAAAAAAACAAGCAAATTAATTAATTAATTAATTAATTAATTAAAAAAAAAAAAAAAAAACTAGAGCAGTGGTTCTTAACTTGGGGTATCTGCCTCCCACAAGGGGGCGCCACAGATCCCTGGGCAGGGGATGTAAGGCTTTCTCTATGTTGGGGTTACCAGTTGTGAAAAATATAGAAAAAAATATTTATACACCCAATAAAATAATCAAAAATCTGTATGAACCCACTCAAAACACCTTTTGTCGGCATTTAAATACATCAAACTATTTCGTCTTATTGTAATATACATGCATGTGAGTGGCTATACAACAGAGTGTCCCTGTTATTGTCTGAAGGAGATCTATGACAAAGTTGTAAATGGCAATTTACATTTATTTTTGCAAGGAAAGATTTCAAAGCAATCAGTTTATTGTTTTGGGCACGGGGGAGGGAAGGGGGGGCTGGCTTGTCTTGGACACAAGTGAATGGGGCTCCAAGGAAACAAGGAACCACTGTACTAGAGGATGATAGTCGATTTTCAAAGGTCAAAACAACTGTGATAATTTGCTGATTAACAGATTAATCATGTGATATCAGCCCTCAGTCACAAATAAAAGTATTTAGATAGCAGATAGATAGATAGATAGATAGATAGATAGATAGATAGATAGATAGATAGATAGATAGATAGATAGATAGATAGATAGATAGATAGATAGATAGATAGATAGATAGATAGATTGATTGATTGATTGATTGATTGACTGACTTTATAAATCCCCAAGGGGAAATTCAAAATATAAAATGCAGTCACCGCTTCACAAAAAATACCATATCAACAATCAATAAAGAAATAAATGCAGAGTATAAGTAGCTAAGAATAAGTTAGATTAAAAAGAAAGTACAATTAAAAGACAAAATGTGTTTTCTACTGATCACATAAAAATATAAAAGCATAAAAACATAAAAAAAAAACCCTGAGGACAGAAGTGTTCCTGAGCTTCTACCTCCTATACAGAACCAGTGTAGAAGAGGACATCTAAATCAAAATAATACATACCTAAAAGAAACAGAAATCAGTATTGCTGAACATTAAAAATCTAGGGAATTCTACATGTACGGTAATTATTGATTTTTTAAATCAATAATCCAGCTGTGTAGATTATACTTTATATTTATATTTATTTATTTAGTTAGTTACAGGACGATGTGTATTGGCATTTGTTACAAAGAACAAGATGCATGCACCAGATTTAGCAGAGAAGCTCATTTCCATCTGTTGTCCTGGACAAATGACTAACACAACAAACATCACAAAGTCATAATATACCAGAAGAAAACCGTTAAACATGACAGATATAGGAAAGTCTGCTCAGATTGAACAACCTCAGCCAAATACAAAAAACGTGGCTTACACTCTAAAAATACACCAACTTCCCTACAGCAAGAATAAGATATAAAAAAGATAGAACGAGAAGGAGAGAAGAAGAGAAAAAAAGGGGAGCAAGAAGAATAGATAGATAGATAGATAGATAGATAGATAGCTAGACAGACAGACAGACAGACAGACAGACAGACAGACAGACAGACAGACAGATAGATAGATAGATAGATAGATAGATAGATAGATAGATAGATAGATAGATAGATAGATAGATAGATAGATAGATAGATAGATAGATAGATAGATAGATAGATAGATAGATAGATAGATAGATAGTACCTGCCATCTGAGCATAATTCTGTCAATATTTATAGTTTGTAAAATACCCTCTGAGTCACCCAAACTGTCTAACTGGTCTGTCTCTGAACACTGAAACTGCAGCCATGAGGTTACATTTCAGGAGAAGCTACTTTTCAATCACCTCTTTTTCCTGGAGTACTACTTCCGCTTCAAAAGTCCAATGGAACCACACCATATTTTTTTATTATTATTATTATTATTTTTTTAACTTTTTTTTTATTTATTTCAACTTTAATAACAACATTTGAGTACACTTTAAACAAACAACAAGATGTCAAAAGGGAAAAAGCATTTGAACATATAAGTTTAACCCATAGAGACCCAGTGCTACTTTTGTGGAAGTTTCCAAATTAATATTTCTTTCTATTTAACCTTTCTCAAGTGATTTATTGCCATTTATTATAATATTATCCTCTGTGGTTTTGCATTTTTCAGCGAAAATCTGGTATTTTTCTATATTTGATTTGCAGATTATGTACTTTAATAATCATTCTGAAATTACATTTGAGGGTTATTGTATCAAAAACAGAGAAAACTTGAGAAAAAGTGACTTTTACAGTAAAATATATGACTAACTGAATGTAAAAACAAGCATCTCCAACAACTGTCATAATTTATTGAATTACATGGATTTTACTGGTGAATCAATGTTATAGTAGATGACAGCGTTTCCATGTTCACTACAGAGCCTCTGAACGTCCGATTGGGTCATATCTGATGACCATGAAAAAATGACAAACTGCATTTTACACCAATTATTTACATGTATTGATAGGATTAGTGTATCAACAGGTATTCAACATTTTACATCAGTAGATGGTTTGAGTCGTCAGTGGCTGTTTGGGTCTTTAGGGGTTAAGAAAATAACAATACAAGAAACAAGAACAAGAACAAGAACAAGAAATACAAAGCATAATATATAAATAAGAGCAAATAAATAAATAAATAAATAAATAAAAAATAAAAAAAATAATAATTCTGACAAAAATAAATAAATAAATAAATGCAACAGAGAGTTCAATCAGTATTTAAAAAATGTTTATAAATAGCCAAGGTGTTAGTGCTTTTTAAAAAATTATTATAAATGAGTTCTAAAGATTTAATATAATTTCCAAATTCTGATAGGAAGATTTTAAAATTTGGGAGTGTTTTAGTATATTTGTTTTTATGTATATGAAATTTCCCAAATAATATGAACAAATTTATAATAAATTCTAGATTGTTAGTATCATGTTTAAAATAAGTAATTACATTTTGGGATGTTATATTTATTTTATTGTTACTTTTAAATATGATATAATTTTCCATTGTGGACCAAAAATTAGAAGAATGTTCCCAGTCGAACTACACCATACCTTTCTCATCTCCCCATCCGGTGACGAAGCAGTTTGTCCCCCCAGGCAGCACAGCCTCAGGCTTTGGGAGACAGATCGGGCTGATCTCCCTGGTCATATTGACAGGCTCAGCCAAATGGACCAGGGCTACGTCGTTGGTGATGTCGGTACGATCCTGCTCATAGACAAAGCCCTCATGGCGAATGATTCCGTCTACTTTATAACAGGCCTCTGCTGAGGGCACGTCCATGGAAGAGTTCATGTGGTGCTTCCCCAGACACATACGCCAGAATCTGGGTATATTCAGGGGACTGGAGAGCAAATGGGAGATTACAGAGATTAAAGATTGTTGTGATTGTGTTTATTATACAGGGTGGGGAAGCAAAATTTACAATGAACATTTAGTTGTTTTTTCTCAGCAGGCGCTAGTCAAGTCAGTTGTTTTGAAACCAAACATATATTGATGTCATAGTCATACCTAACACTATTATCCATACCTTTTCAGAAACTTTTGCCCATATGAGTAATCAGGAAAGCAAAGGTCAAAGAGTGTGTGATTTGCTGAATGCACTCGTCACACCAAAGGAGATTTCAAAAATAGTTGGAGTGTCCATAAAGACTGTTTATAATGGAAAGAAGAGAATGACTATGAGCAAAACTATTAGGAGAAAGTCTGGAAGATACTATTAAAGAAGAATGGGAGAAGTTGTCACCCGAATATTTGAGGAACACTTGCGCAAGTTTCAGGAAGCGTGTGAAGGCAGTTATTGAGAAAGAAGGAGGACACATAGAATAAAAACATTTTCTATTATGTACATTTTCTTGTGGCAAATAAATTCTCGACTTTCAATAAACTAATTGGTCATACACTATCTTTCAATCCCTGCCTCAAAATATTGTAAATTTTGCTTCCCCACTCTGTATATTTACATAGATGGTAGAGGTTTCTATTATTTGTACTAACAGTGACAGTAGTAGTATAGAGGAAATGCACATACGTCACTTCCCCCTTGGGCCACGCCCCTCTGAGTCAGACTGAGTGGCGAAAACAAACCGGCTCAACATGGCGGAGCATAGCCGTAACTACAGCGAGACCCGGAAAAATGTGGAATATAACATGAAATTAAAGACAATTGGACTCGACATGGATCCATACAAGCTACCAAACAACAAGTGGAAGTGGTCTACGAACACTGATATGCGGCCGGAAATCACGTATCCTGACATTTATACGAACCTGATTTCAACGCCGGGAAAATCCCCAATGCAAAGGCTGAAAGCGTACAAAAGCTGAAGAGTTGTTGACATCCTCGTCATCGTTAATTAGAGGATTACAGCTGGTGAGTGCTTTCAATTCAACATACTATTGTTTTGGAGGTTTTCTGTCAGTGCAGACGTATTTTCTTGGCGGTGATTGCCAAGGTAAAGGCCCAGCAGTAGTGCTCACAGTTCACTACTGATTTACTGGAGTTGAACCCTTAGTATTGACCCAAGTGAGTGGATGATCTACTGGTACTGTGGAGATTTAAGCAGAGTTCACATCAAATACTTGATACAACACAGCTACAACAGCTTTGTGCTAGAGTACCCCCTTATTTGGAAAACTAGGTTAGCCTCAGTTTAAGCTAGTTTACAAATCATGTAGAGCACAAGGTTCAGAATCACACACCTGAAGACAAAAACGTGTCAGTTATGAAATATAGAACTAAATGACAGATGCTAACATAAAGAGCTTTACTAAGAAGTACCGTTAGCCAAAACGATATGTAATTTAAGGTACGATTTTACGCAAGAATACAGCATAAATTAACGTTAGCTGACACGAAATGGCAACCACAAATCCAGGTTTCGTTGTCTGGATTCCAGTTATTTCTATGAATTGCAGCGATCCATCTGCTTCTTCTGTCTTTGGCTTTAGGTCACCGCTAAAACAATAGCTCCAAGTGCTTTTTCAACCTATTTGTGCAATGAATGGCACAACAGCTCTTCCTCATTTTTCAGATTGTTCTAAAGTTTTCGCAGTATTCAAGCCAAAGCCGCTACTCATCTCCCTCTTTCTGCCACTCAGTGGGCGGAACAGCGGTGACTTCCGCTTGCAGTGACATCACGTGCATACCCTCTATATCCACTGTGAATACTTGTACTTATAGTTGTAGTATTAACAGTTATGGACATTTGTTGTAGCTCAGTGGTTTTCAAACTTGGGGTCGCCTGGAATTCAAATGGGGTCGCCTGAAATTTCTAGTAATTGATTAAAAAAAAATTACTAATAAAAAATATCTGGTGAGTTGACAGAGACAATCGCGATCCATAAAAGACATGACAAATTCTGAAGCTGAAACTGAAGCACTGTGGTACTGTTTATCTGTCAAATGTTCATTGTGGTCGGTTTCAGATGCTGCAGCTCTTTCATAATTCATAGTTTGAGTTCTTGTTTGTTCAGTATTAATTGTCAGCCTTGTAAATCCAAGCTGGACTGACTGTACATATCCTGACCAAGGAAAATCAAATTCTCACTTTGTGCAGTAATCTACACTTGGCTTTTCTGCCTCCGTCCATAATAATATACATTATATAGACTAAATACCATCTAAGATTAACATTCACTTGCAACATAGTATAGCAAACTATTGCATGATCAAAAAAAATAATAACAATTTTAGTTTAAAAAAAAAAAAAAGCCTCCGTTTTCAATTTCATTAGAAATTTGCAATGTTAGAATGGGGTCACAAGCCAAAAAAGGTTGGGAACCACTGGTGTAAATCATGTATTTCCCTATATTTAATTCACCTATCATGTAGATATTCATAAAAGCTCAGAGTAAATTCAACAGTTATTATATCAAAACAGAGAAAACTGAAGAGAAAGTGACTTTTTCAGGAAAAAATATAATTAACTGAACAAAAATCAAGTGTCTCCATCCATTGTCATTGATCCAATTCAATGGGTTTTACTGGTGAATCAATGTTGTAGAAGATGACGGTGTTTCCATGGTAACTACGGAGCCTCTGAGTGTCCAAATGGGTCATATCTGATGACCATGAAAAGATGAAGAACTGCATTTTACACCAATTATTTTCATGTATTGATAGAATTATTGGATCAACATGTATTAAACATTTTACATCAGCAATTTGTTTTGGTCACCAGTGGCTGTTTGGGTGTTTATGAGTTAATAGGCTAAATAATGGTGGTGGAATTTTAGTCTCTGTTTTGAATGTCTGGGGTTGTCAGAAATTTGTGACGTTAAAATGAGGTCACGAGCCAAAAAAGGTTGAGGCTCTTAGTAGTTATACTAACACCAGCTGCTCTTCTTTTTAACAGTTCAAGTTCAGTTTGCTGTGCATCCATGTGTCTCCCCCTACATCCCCTCTTTTCCTCCTCCCCCACTCTCTCTCTCTCTCTCACTCTTTTCTTTTTCTTTACTCCCTCTCTTTAACCCCAACTGGTCAAGGCAGACGTCCATCCTCCAGGAGTCGGGGTCTGATAGAGGTTTTTGTCTGTTAAAAGGAAGTGTTTCCTCACCACTGTCACCAAGTGTTTGCTCCTGGAGGATTCTGTTGGGTTTCTGTAAATTGGCTTGAGAGTCCGGTTTAAACCAGCTCTATATGTAAAATGTCATGAGATAACTTTTTTATTTTTTCATTAGGGAAAATACTTTACAACAGAGTAAAACAAACAAACAAAAAAAGAAACTACTAAGCATATTTGTATATCATGTCTGAAAAATCAACAATGGTAAAATATAAAATTTAACATAAACACATTCCATATAAGTTCTCTGTCTTCCCCCTTTTTTTTTTGTTGTATTTTGTTAAATTACACACATTATAACCCAAACATGTCACATTTCCCCCCTTATTTTCACTATTCTTATTTTAAAATCCACACAAGTTTCAACTCCATTACATTCAACCGTACAAATATAACTCATCATTTCCAGTTGAGTTAAATCTGGACTCAATGGGGTGATATATACACTCCACTTTGGCCACATTTCCATAAATTTATCCTGCTTTACTTTCAATGAAAAGGGCAGTTTCTCCATTACATAGATTTCATAGATTGCTTTTAACCAATCTTGAGGTTGTGGTGCATCTGGTTGTAGCCACTTCCTTGTCAGAGCTTTTTTTGCCTTGAGATAACCTTTGTTATGATTTGGCGCTATATGAAGAAAATTGAATTAGTTGATTGATTGATTGATTGATTGATTGAAGGCAATGTATGTAATGTATAGGCTCTGTAAACCCTTTTCTGCCATCCCATCAACAATGCAACTTCTATATTTATAAAGTGAAAAGTAAAAATGATCACCCAGCTGTGTGTTAAAATGTTTAAGACAACTTTAGCTTCATTTCAATAGCCTCAGAGCATAATTGCCCAAGTCTTTTTTTTTGTTTTGTTTTTTTTGCAAAATTGTGATTAAAGGTATTAAATGAAGCAGCAGTGTTAGGAGAGTAAAGTTATACAGACATCACAATTTGGCCAAAAATATGACTTAGGCAGTTATGCTATGAGGCTAATGATTTGTAAAATTTATGTTCAATACACATCATTTACAAAAGTTATGGTATTTATGAATTATGTTGACTATAGTTCAGATCACAGAAGCATATGATGATGCATTATCACAGACTAGTGCGTCAAACTTAAATACATCCTTTACATACTGAAATAAACACTGGGTTCTACTGGGCCATAATATCTGCTACTTTCATTATAATTTCATGTAAATGAGGTCTATAAACCATAAAACAACATTACAAAAAGAAGTGTGAAAAACTGTGGTAAGTAATTGGACTACAAGTTAAATAAAGACAGAACTGGGTGATAAGTTCAAGATTTAGTGTCAGATATGGGATAATTTTCCCTGCACAGACCATAAACGCTATAAATTTGAATAAAACTGAAATAATTTAATGAAAGTAATATCATAAATTTCATCTGGAACCAGGACAGAATCCGACCAATCCTTTAACGTTCTATTATTTTGGGACAATTAGATGCAAGCAAATCACATTTCTGACTTTAAAACTTTTGAAAATGGGTCAAATTGACCTCAGGAGGGTTAAAACTGTCCCAGGAGATACTAGACTCTGTGGTTAAAACTTACAACATGAAACAATGTGCAGCAGTTAGGATCCATTCCTCATGAATTAGAGAACCTCCACAACCGTGCATGTAAGGTACAGGAGGCATAGGTGAAGCCTGCAAGAGAGGAATTGTACAGAATGAAAGCAACTTAGTTATTGTATGAATTTAAAGTAATTTGGTCATTGTGGTAACATGAACTTAGATGACTTTAAAACAATTTGGTCACTGTATGAATTTAAAGCAACTGGGTCATTGTAGTCATAAGAACCTGTATCGATTTAAAGTAACTTGGCCATTCTAGCTACAAGTATCAATTTCAAATTATTAGATCACTGTAACTACATGAACCTAATTCAGGGGTGGGCAATTAAGTTTCCTATGGAGCCACATGAGAAACTTTGACAGTTGTTAAGGGCCGGATCAATACATTTGCAGCTCCGCTCAATATATATCTCTTTCTATACATATATATGTCAGGGTAGAGACTGCGATCTGGTAGGATCGGCGATTCTACCAGTAGAGACTCCGATCGTAGTCTCTACCAGTAGAAACTCCGATCAGAGTCTCTACTGGTAGAAACTCCAATCCGAACCCTAACCCCTAACCCTAACCCTGACCCTAACCCTAACCCTAACCCTTCTGCTGGCAGGATCGGAGTTTCTACCAGTAGAGACTCTGATCGGAGTTTCTACTGGTAGAGACTACGATCGGAGTCTCTACTGGTAGAATCGCCGATCCTACTAGATCGCAGTCTCTACCCTGACATATACTTTACTATACTGTAAAAAACAGCTTTGTTCCTGTCGCCGTCACTGAGCTCAATAAGAAATAGTGACATTGCACTTTATTTACTTATTTAGTTATTTATTCCTATTTCTTTGCAGTTTTTGCACTTTTATCCTGGTTTTATCCCAGAGACTGTTTTTATCTTCTTGAGGTTTTTCTTGTGTTTTATTCCATCTAATTTTTATTTATTTGATCTTATTTATTTATTTTATCCTTTTACTTATCTATGCTGCTATACCGATGAATGGTGGAACACTGAGCACTTTTTGTCCTGACACTCGATCAAGTACCTGCCTAACAGGTTCAATGTCTGTTTTGTTGTAATGCCTAATGAAATCACTATATCTGCAAAAATGATCTACCCACGGTTATAAATAAAGTAACACTGAACAGTAAATGCAACAATACGATAATAAAATGAAAATGTGCAGCAAAGAATACAACTATTTAATCAATATTCACCAAAACACTTTTGAAAATGTGCAAAACCAGCCCCACATTATCTTTACTTGAAAAACTATAAATGCTTCCAGCTTTGTTTGTTTACATATCTCAGTTCCTTTTCTTTTTCTTTACCTCTGACTTCAGTAAAGACATACTTAGAAGTCCATGCCTTGTTAAGAACTGCATTTGGAATCAGTCTTTCTTTTTTTGGCATTAGCTGACATCTTCATGGGCTGAAACTGATCAACAAACCAATCAGTGCATAAGCCTTATGCAAAGTACAGAAAGTATGTGTGAAAAATCATTAATTTAGCAGATCCTTCAAAATTAAAACAGTATATATCATTATGATGATATGTATTTGTGTTGACTTTTAACTTGCCGATAACCTCGTGTGGGCCAGTTAGGGTCAGCTGCTGGGCCACATGTGGCCCCCGGGCCTTACAATGCCCAGGTCTGACCTAATCGTATTTTTAAAAAACTTGATTATTGTACAAATATGATTTTGCTTTAACTTAAAGTAACTTGATCACTGTATTAACTAGAAAAGCACTCAGAGAGCGCAGACCTCTACCAAGGCAGATCAGTTGTCCCCACCCCCCCGATCACCACCAAAATTTAATCATTTGTTCCTTGTACCAGTATCAACATTTCCTGAAATTTTCATCCAAATCCGTCCATAACTTTTTGAGTTATCTTGCTAACTACAGGGCTCGTGACTGCGACTGAATTACGGTCGCATGCGCCTGAGAATTTCGGTAGTGCGACTGTTTTTGAGATTACGATCGCACGGTGCACCAATAAAAAAATGAGCGAAAATTAATACGTGCGCCTAGAATAATGGCTGCAGAAGTGACTCGTCAGCTGAAAATAAACAAGCTCCACGCCCCGCTGACTGAAGCGGAAAATCTAGTCCCCGCCCCCTCGCGTGCGCAGGCGGCATAAACAAAGGGATCAAATAACTCCACCGACGTTTGAAACAATCTCCTGACTTCAGGCGTGGTGTAGACCACAGTGACTAAGGGTACGTTTACACGGCAACACTCCGCAAAGATTTCTCCTTTGCATTATAAAATCATTCCGCGTTAAGACGACGCCGCTATGATAACAATCTGCGTTAACATGAGTCCGCGAGGACGGCTGAATACGCTGTAGTGGCCATGCCAGACCAGTAGCTGGCGATGTAGAGCTGTAGTGAAACAGTGGTGGTAAAACAGGCGCCTGCGCATAAACAATTTCCGGTTTAGACAGCCTTTAAATGAGGAGAAGAAGAAGAAGAGGAGGCGGACAACACTATTTACAAACAACAATGGCGAGTGGTCGTACAAAGACGCAGGACTTCTTTGTCTGGACAGACGAGCTGAGCACAGTTAGCAGCACATATGTTGTTCTGAAACCGGCCATTGTTGTTGTGGTTGTTCCTTCTTTTTCTGCAGCTTTATTGTGTCATAGAGGCTGGCAAACCAGCTTGGATGCGCATTACCGCCACCAACTGGCCCGGAGTGGGTTAACTGGCGGTTCTTGGCTGCGCGCGCATGCGGTGACGTCATATTTTACCCCGGAACGCTCCGACTCGCGTTAACACGGAGCTGGAATGCGGAGCGTATCGATAACGTTCCACCCTGGACCCTGGTATCAAAAGTTTCTGGATTCAGGCACTCTAGGCACCGTTTCCATGTTAACAGAAGGCTAATCCGTGATGAAATCTTCCCGGAGTCGACTGAAGCCGACGCCGTGTAAACGGCCCCTAAGGGCCTTTAGGCCATGAAATAAAAAAGTTGGTTGTTGCAAATAATGGTGTGATTCGTCTTTCTTCTCCAAGAACCAACTAAAGTATATACCACACATTGACAATTGTTTTGCACCTGTGTCAATGTAAGCTTTTTCTTTCATACTCTATTCAAATACTTTATTCTAGGTTGTTAACATTGCTTAAATACATATAGGAATATTACTTGGTATGGCCAAGAGTTTTGCTTGTTCTCCAAATTTTTTATATAATAGTGGTGCGCCTAGATTTTAGCCTGTGCTCCTAACTTTTTAGGGTTAGGAGCACAGTGCTCCTAGGTCAAAAAGTTAATTTTGAGCCCTGTAACTAACTAACAAACAAACAAACAAACAAACAAACAAACACACAAAGCAAAGTGATCACAATATCTTCTGGCAGAGGTAATGAATCTGCATGTCATATCCTGTGACATATACTTGTATGAATATATTAATGAATCTGCATGAATTCAGCTTAATTTGATCATTGTATTTGTTTGTTTGTATTTGCATGAACTTAAAGTGGCTGGATCACTATATTTGTATTAACTTAAGAGATTTGATTGTTGAATTTATATGATGTATTGTACGTTTAAAAATGCTTACGTTTGTTTGTGTGTATGAGATGTCGTGCATTGCCTGTCATGTGACATTGTAATCAAGTGCTCTATATAAACAGCTGCGTGACATTATCTGTCCTAAGTCTGATGAGGGGCATCAGCCTGAAACGTCACTTGTGGTGACTAAAGTTTTGGGAGCTCACAAGTTATTATTTCATTTTTTCATCTACTTTTATGGGATCCTGCACACCTTTCATTTACTGGATGTGCATGTTGATCACCTCTCTACAGAATGAAAGCTCCTCTCTGTCATGTTAGAAATGTAAGAAGTTAAAGAGAGACAAAAGTTAACAGTGACCTGCATGGAAACCTGCCACGGCCAGGAGTGAGGGACCGCCTCCACTCCATTGACCACCTTCAGAGTGGCCTCGCTGGGTGTCACAGCAGGTTGTCCACAATTTTTCGGCCAGGCTGAGAAAAGAAACAATAAGATAGCACATGGGTGTCAAACTCATAATAGTTCAGGGGCCACATACAGCCTAACTTTTTTATATCATGTAGAAAATCAAGGTCAACGAATTGATCATATTTGTTTCCTTGCCCACAAGTGGCAAAAAAAAAATTAAAAATCAAAGAAGTAAATGATTAAAAAAAAAAAAAAAGTAAATTAAGTGGAACATTAATTTTAGAACATTAGAACCAAATTTTTTTTAGAACATTAGACCAACATAAGTGCTGATCCAGACCCCTGTCCACATCCACATTCTCCCTTTGAACATCATTCCTTACATTAGTACCATTACTTCATGGTACCTAACAAAGCAGGTCCACTCATTGTTCATGCAGAGGTGGACCTTACAGACCCTGTAGACCACATTGGACCTGAGATTGTTGACTCACTGTTCTTACTGTTACTGTTGCTGTCACTGTCTTGTTATGTATGTGGCAATAACTAAAAATAGTCATTTGCCCAGTAAAGGGTTAAGACATTTCAGGTTGTTCATATTTGTTCAGATTTGTCACATTTTTTGTGAAAGAATAGTTTGTAAATGTAAACATTTTAATGTAATTTAACTTTTTCACTCTAAAGCAAAGAAAAAATGTGGGGTTGCCATTATTTATAGATTATTATGATAGTATTTTACTGGTCTGACCCACTTGAGATTGAAAATGATTTTGATGCATTTGATTGTTAATATCTTCAGTGTAATTTTAGCATTTCACAAATTCATCCCAGGGGCTGGATTGGACCCTTTGGCGGGCCGGTTTTGGCCCAAGAGCTGTGTGTTTGACACCTGTGAGTTAGCGTATATTATCAATCATTGAATCTGGATTTTTGCATGATAGTACATTATAGGCATGTAGTGGTGAAATATGGTTAAATACTTTTATACAAGTACTTAAAGCTGCAATGTTCAGCAAGAAAATCCATAATTACATCTCTACATATTGTAATTAAACAGGTCTGCAAGGACATGAGCCCTCTGAATCTACTCCTTGCCTGTGTTCAGTGGTGTAGTCCAGGGTATATGGTGGTATACGGCATATACCTACTTATTTTTTAGTCAGCATTGCGTATACCCACTTCGAAATCCTTCCTGATGCACACTATTCAGTAGTATCTGCGAGCGAAATTGCCCATTTTTGTCCCTTGGATAGTGAAGCCATGACCCACCCTACTCTGCCTCTAATTGGCTAGTACTCAATGCCTTTACTGATTAGATTGGTTAACTTTTGACATGAGGACTGATGAGCCAATTTGAAGCAGAGTAGGGTGGGTCATTCTGAGGAAAATATTGCTAACTAGCGCTGGCCACCTCTGGAATCTGATTGACAGGTTACCTTATGTCTCGTTGAATGATGCGCGATTATTGGAAATGTGAATGAGAAAAGCAGAGTAAACGTCTTTCAAGTGGGTGGCACATATTGAGAGTATCGACTCTCATGGAATACATAATTCTGAAGTAAGTTTTAAGGTGTTTTCCAAATGATGTTTGATGATGTTTTAAACTACTAGCCATATGACTGCACATTCAGAGAAGAGATTTTGTCACCATTAGTTAAACTGTCTGAGTAGGCTAACATTATGAAAGGCTAGCGTTATGAAAGACTAACATTATGAAAGGCTAATGTTATCCTATGTTTGCATCATGTTGAATATATTTACATTCATGCAGCTGCTTGTGTGACCAGTTATACCTACAAACTGCTCCTGATCAAGTCATGACAATTTTATAATAATGAGCAAATACTACTGACAGATTTTTGGGTAAACTAAATAGAGTAGTCTTACATGTCACTGTTCCTAAAACAGGACTTTTTTCTGGACTACTTAAAAAAATAAAAAAAGGCAAAAATTGAGAGTATACCCACTTCTCCAGGGACCACTACATGACTACCTGTGTTTCTATCCCATTACATGTTTTTTTTCTTATCTGTGGTATTTTCAGACACGTAGGGTGGTTAAAGACATGATTCACAGCAGCAATTACCAATCACTGATCAGCCTGGATGTGACTGTATGGCTGTTCTCTGTGTCGTATATAAGAGGGAAGCTCAGAAAAGTGGCTTCACTTCCATAACAGCATGAAATATCAGTTATCTGTACTTAGTCTGTAGATTTGGACTGAGAGGAGAGAGCTGCAGAGAGGTGTTTTGCATTTTGTCATCCTCATTTTGGCTCTTGAAGCTTTAAGCACAGGTTTGAGGAGTCTGTTCTTCACTGGAATATTTAAAGTTCTCAGAGGCAAATATAGGTTAAAATGTTAACAGTTAACTCGCTTTATTATCGCCATATGGAAATCGGGGACAAAGAAAAACTCTCCTGTAACAGTTACATATACAGTTCTAGTCAATAATGGATCCTCAGTTCTACGTCCTCTTCCTTCCATCTGAGACTAGAGAACATTTGAAAGACTTTTAATTTTGTACACTCACTGATAGTGATGTTGTCCCATGGGTTAGGAGGAGGAGGTGGTAAAGTGGGTATAACACCGGCATTGGTGGTCCAGTATCCACGGAAACCTTTCTGCTGATTGGCTCCGTTACTAAGGAAGCGAATGATCGCGGTGTTACCTGTGATGTGAATACTTGGTGGAGGGGAAAAGCCACAGAATCGACCTGTAGAACCGACAAGAGATACAGTATTTTTAGTTAATAGCACTGCCTATATAAGCAACATAACCAGGTATAGTTCAATAGATAGATAGATAGATAGATAGATAGATAGATAGATAGATAGATAGATAGATAGATAGATAGATGGACGGACGGATAGACAGACAGATAGACAGACAGATTGGCAGATAGATGGATGGATGGATGGATGGATGGATGGACGGACGGACGGAGAGAAAGAGAGAGATAAGTGGATGGATGGATGGACAGACGGATGGACAGAGACAGACAGACAGACAGATAGATAGATAGATAGATAGATAGATAGATAGACAGATAGATGTCCTTTACTGATACTAAACTGGAAATCTGCAGTGCAGCAGCACGGTAAAAAATATATAAAAATATAACACAAGAGCAAACACTATGCATAATAAATCAGAAGCCTAAAAACTGAGCTGGATAATTAAATACGGTGCTAAAATAAACGTTCAGCCTGATGAAGGTGTAAAAGGACATTTAAGTGCAGAACAGAGACTAACCTTGTGACGTCATGCTTTCTCCATTGAATATCTCCACATAGTCCACACACTTTCCAAATGCGTTCACAGCTTGCACCTCAAAATGAGTGAAGACCACATGAATACTTGTTGCTGCGGGGATCTTGATATGCCATGTGCATACAGACCGGGCATGGTAATCACTGGGCCAGTTTGGAGAAATGATTTCACCCTGCTCAGTGCTGAAGCTTCCTCCACAAGGAGCTGTGTGAGTGGATAGGAATATAATGAAGTAAAGAATAGTGGGAAAAAAGACATAGAGAGATGAGATCCTGACAGGAAACACAGTATTTTTTCACCAGAGGCTTCCCTCACAGTAACGTTAGATTTCTCATGTCTTACCTTCTGAAGGGTCCACAGCCCTCCAGGTGGCATGGAAGCCTGTATCCACCACTCTGTCATTGGAGGAGAAGCTGATGTGAAGGGTGTTTCCATCACTCACTATGTCTCGAGGAGGAACATGGCTGCAGTGGGTGCCTGAGGTAAACATGAAGAAGTGTAAGGCTGACAGGAACAACTACACAGTACTGCACATCCTGCTCTGACAGATTAGTCACGGCCTGCTTCTCACTGATTTTTATTCATTTATATGTGTGTACCAGGGTTATTACAGTCAGAGAAAATTTGAATTAAATGTTACGGTGACAGTGTAATTTAGTTTGCTGAAATAAAAACATGACAGCTAAATAAAAGCTACAGTTAACAAACTAACAGTATTTCCTGTGCCAAAGTCTAGTAAACGGAGGGATTTGAATGATTTTAGACCTGTGGCTTTGCCATCCTTGGTGATGAAGACATATGAAAAAATCTTAAAAGAGGAAGTCATCACCTTAACTGAGGGAAAAGTGTGGACGATGCCAAGCTTTTTATTTTAGACAGAGTCTATAGGCACCTAGAAAAGCCAAGTTCTCATGCCAGACTTTTATTTGATGACTTTTCATCAGCTTTTAATAAAATGCAGCCTCATATTTTAATTGAGAGACTCTCCTCTTATTTTAAATTGCCAAGTCAGATCTTGTTGTTTCTCTTAAATTATTTAACAAACAGAGTTCAGCTAGTTTTAGTGAACAGTCACATGTCCAAGCCTTTAATGTCCAACACCGGTTCTCCTCAGGGCTGTGTCCTTTCTCCCCTGCTTTTTATTCTGCACACAGACAGCTGCAGGGCCAGCCAAGAGAACAGCTGCCTAGTCAAGTTCTTGGGCGATACAGTTCTGCTGTCTCCTCTTCAGGGTTCTGATTCAGGCCATGGGAACATTTTATTAATGTTTGTTAAATGGTGTGATGGCAGCTTCCTTGACCTTAATGTACAAAAAACCAAGGAACTGGTTATTGACTTTAGAAGGACTGGCTGGGAGCCTTCACCTGGAAGTAGCATCATCCATGGTGAAGATGTACAATTCGTGGACTCCTACAAGTATCTTGGAACTGTGTTTGACTCGGACCTAAAGTTTGTCAATAGTCAACAGTCAAACAAGGTCAACAAAGGATCTACTTGTGGAAGCTGAACTCTTTTAGTGTTTCTGAGGGCATTTTATCTTGTTTTTATCATTCTTTTATTGAAAGTCTTTTAATATTTTCATTCATTTGCTGGTTCCATGGACAGAAACAGCTTGAACCAGAAGTTTGTTGGAGTTCAGCTGCTGGACCTGAGCTTTCTCTGGGAGAAACGCGTGGTCCAGAAAACCAGGGGAATTATAGATCAGCCTGGACACATTTTCTTCCCCGACTTTTCTCTCCTGCCCTCTGGGCGGCGCTACTATGCACCTCCTAGGAAAACGAACAGATATTCCAACTCATTTGTTCCCTCAGTTATCAGGCTGCTTAACGCTGGGAAGTGACTGAAAGTGATTTGATTCGCTATTTATAGTGTTTTTTTGATTTTTTAGCATCTTAGTCATTTCACTTCACTGTTGAACTCACTGCCCGGTTGCGGTTCTGTGGGTACTGGCAGGTGAATGTGTATGTATGTGGCTGTCATATGCTACTGTGAATGTTTTTGCATTTTTTTGTTTATCTTTAATTGTTTGGAGGTCCAATAAGGCAGGGTAACTGTGAACCGAATTGCCCTTCGGGGAATAATAAAGTAATCTGAATCTGAATCTTAATCTGAATCTAAATAGAAAACAAAATTGTCAGTAAAATCTGCATCCTTGATTGATGATTGGTGATTTCATTATGGGTGCTGATAATCAAGTAACACTGCAGGTCAAGCAATATGTAAGATGTGTACATGCTTGTGCCCTTACAGTTACAGAAGTTTGTTTTGGAAGTGGTCACTTATGACAGTTGCTATCTCACTGTCTAAGCTAAGAGTAATTTGTGTTAAACACCTTTGCTTTTGTAGAGAAACAGAAGGGCTGAAGAACTTAGGAACAACCAGAAGAACCTCATGTCCTCCACAAAAAACCCCCAAAACACTAGAAAAGCACTTGGAGAGCGTAGACCTCTTCCAAGGCAGATCAGTCTCTCCCCCTCTACCAAAATTTTATCATTTGTTCCTTGTGCCAGTATCAACATTTCCTGAAAATTTCATCCAAATCCGTCCGTAACAGACAGACATACAGACAAACCCCAATGAAAATATAACCTCCACCGTTCCTTGGCCGGGGTAATTAGTGCAAAAAGGGACTCTGTGTAAAATAGCACAAAAAATACTGCCCAAAATACAAAAAATAAATATAAGCAATGTACAAAAGCTACAACATAAACAGATAAATCCCGATGAAAACATAACGTAAAAATGGATGTATCTAAGGTCAACAAATGACAGGCTTCTAGTGTGCAAAATTTACATATTGAACCTTTAATGGGTCAAAATTTTGTCTTAAAAAGCTTTTTTTTTTGCTTTGTAAATGAATATAAGTAAATGTCATACCATTTTTTTTTTTTAGTTTCATTTACTTAAAATTTTCCTCACAGTACATGAAACTACAGTAAAATAAAACTAACACTAATAGTAAACCAGTGCAAATTTCATAACTATGTAATTTATTTCTGTCTAAGGCATGGGATACCGCAACTAACACCGTAATAACATCAGAGTGACACTTGTTTTATTTAACTGCATCATGATAAATAACTTCACAGTGACATGTCATCCACACAATACATCTAACTATGTAACTAAGGGGATATTAGATCAGAAATCCCTTCAGATTCTGTATAATTCATTGATCTTACCTTATTTAAGTTACTGTTTGGAAGTATGGGGAAATACATCTACAAGTTCATTACATAGAATTTTTATATTGCAAAAAAGAGCAATAAGAATTGTTCACAATGTTGGTTTTCGGGAACACACAAATCCACTATTTTTACAATCTAAAACTTTAAAACTCATTGACCTTGTGGAATTCAAAACTATTCAAATAATATATAAAGCAAAGAACAATTTACTACCGGGCAATATTCAAGAAATGTTTTGTGAAAGAGAGGGAGGCTATGATTTACAGGGAAAATTAAATTTAAAGATTCATAAAGTACGCACTACATTAAAAAGTTTCTGTATCACCGTTTGTGGAGTAAAACTGTGGAACAAATTGTGTGTGGAGATAAAAACAAATATCAAACATAATTCAGTTTTAAAAAAGATATTAAGAATTGATTCTTCAGAGGTACAGTATTTAATAATGACGATGAGGCCTGTTTGTTTATGTATGATATTGTACTGATAAATCTGCTGGAATTATAGAAGAGAATGTTTGATTTGTTGAGTCTGTTTGTATGACTGTACTGACATGAACATACTGTTGTGGATAATTCAGTTACTGCATTATGGATTGTTGTGGTTCGATGCTAAAATTAGGGAAATAGTATAGGCTGATTGTTGTATAAAGTTAATGATAAAGGTGTAAAAGCACTGAGGGGTAGGATTAAATAAGTTTCGACCATGCAAAATTCAGACTTGTATGTGCTTGAAGATAGATTCTGTCCATTTAAATGTTATTTTTTTTTATGTCTTAATTTGCTTTGTTTTGTCTTATTTTCTTTGTATGTTTGAAATAAAATAAAAAAATATAAATATAAAATATAAAAAATACAGGGTGGGGAAGCAAAATTTACAATGAACATTTAGTTGTTTTTTCGCAGCAGGCACTACGTCAGTTGTTTTGAAACCAAACATATATTGATGTCATAATCATACCTAACACTATTATCCATACCTTTTCAGAAACTTTTGCCCATATGAGTAATCAGGAAAGCAAACGTCAAAGAGTGTGTGATTTGCTGAATGCACTCGTCACACCAAAGGAGATTTCAAAAATAGTTGGAGTGTCCATAAAGACTGTTTATAATGGAAAGAAGAGAACGACTATGAGCAAAACTATTACGAGAAAGTCTGGAAGATACTATTAAAGAAGAATGGGAGAAGTTGTCACCCGAATATTTGAGGAACACTTGTGCAAGTTTCAGGAAGCGTGTGAAGGCAGTTATTGAGAAAGAAGGAGGACACATAGAATAAAAACATTTTCTATTATGTCAATTTTCTTGTGGCAAATAAATTCTCATGACTTTCAATAAATTAATTGGTCATACACTGTCTTTCAATCCCTGCCTCAAAATATTGTAAATTTTGCTTCCCCACCCTGTATGTTTGAGGGGGTAGGTGCAAAAAGTACAAAGTAATTAGAAACGGACTTATTTCAGTCATCATCAGAATAAAAAGATGCAGATATTCCCATACCTAGGCTTCCTAGTCTGTCTCTGAGGCTGACTTTGTCGTTCATGCATATATCACTCTCCTCCAGAGAGAAGTTGCGGAAATGGAGGTGGACTAGTTTGCCGTCGGGCACCTGGATGTTCCACTGGCAACGAGCTTTGTTGCTGTAGCTGCCGGGGAATCCCATAGAGGACACTGAGCCCTCTGCGCCGATCAAATCCTTCGGACCACCACAGCCAGATGCTGTAAAGAAAGGACGGAGGGTGAAAACCACCATAGACATCTTCTGACTTGGAACCATATTTAGTTTTTGAGTTAACTGGGTCGGTTTAAATCATCTGCCATCCTACTGTGTTCATTGTAGATGTCTCTGCGCATGACGTTTTTAACCCAGGGGAGGTAAGCAGAGAACCGGGTAAACACAGAGGGTTTCTTATTCATGATGCATCCAATCGGGCCAAAGCTGGTGATACCATGAACCTCCCAGGGACTGTCGATGGTATCCCGGCACACCAGAGGACCACCTGAGTCTCCCTATACATATCATACATACATCAGACAAAAACATGTCTACATGAGGTCATTTTCTAAGATGTGTACACTAGAAAAAAGTCAGAATCTTAACAAGTGTATTTTTCTCATTTCTAATCAAAATATCTCATCACACTTAAAATAAGACAGAATCAGTAACTTTTCAGTGAGATATAAGAACTTATGTATAGACAATAGATCTTGGAAATCTTATTTCAAGAAATCTTACCAAGATAATTTTCACTTGTTCCACTGACAGACTTTTTTTTTTGCTTAATTCAAGATTTTTTTTTTTTTTTTTTGCATAATTCAAGCAAAAAAAAAAAATTCTTCCAATAGAACAAGTGAAAATTGTCTTGGTAAGATTTCTTGAAGTACGATTTTCAAGATCTATTGTCTAAAAATTGTCATGTCTCGTCAGATTTGTTAATTATGTTAATGTTTAGTGTCTCATGTCTCGTCTTTGGTCTTCAGTGTTTTGTCTTTGTTTGATTTATCACTTTATGTTAAGTTAGTCGTTCACATTTGGCCCTGTCTTGCACTTCCTGTTTTATTTTATACACATCTCTTCCCTCTCGTTTCAGACCCTGACTTCCTCCCTTTGTGTGTTTTCCTGCCAGTGTGATTGTTAGCCCCACCCCTGACTTTTGTCACCTGTGTTCCTCCTACCTCATGTAGAAGTAGTCCTTTCTCCCTTTGTCTTGTGCCAGTTCGTCTGGTTCCGTCATGGTGTTTCGTGTCGAGCTGTCTACCAGGTTTTTCCATGTTCGTCAAGTTTTATGCTTCAGGTTTTTCTGTTTTGTTTATCATAGAGATTTGTGTGTAGTTTTTTATATCCTCCTTGTGAGCGCCTTTTGTTAATGACTTTTTCATTATTAAAATACTTGTGTTAAAATCTTCAGTTTTTATGAGTTGTGCATTTGAGTCCACCATTTCATATGTCAAGGAGTTCTAACAAAAATAAGTTCTTAGATCTCACTGAAAAGTTACTCTTTAAGTGATTGTGTCTTATTTTAATTGTGATGAGATACTCTGACTAGAAATGAGAAAAATACACTTTCTAAGATTTTGATGTTTTCCAGTGTGTAGATTTCTTGGATGAAAACCTTTACAGAACTAAATGTTGCCAAAACTTGCATAAACACACAACACATTTCTAAACCACATGCTTTTAAAAACAAATACAGGCTGTCCTCAGAGTACAAAATCAAAATCATTTCTGCCAAATATGGCACCTCTCTTAAGTTTATTTTCAAATATTTTAAGGATCAAATGATTTGTCATTACATTATGCTGTGGACTGCTACAGTAAATTAGAAATTCTTGAATCATTCAGTTGAGTTCTTGGTCAGGATGCCAAGATTTATACCCTTTTTTTTGTGTCTCATTATTTTTAACATACCACCAAACATCAGCAATGAGCGCGTTGTTAACCCATAAAGACCCAGTCCTACTTTTGTGGCGGTTCCAAAATGTATTTTTCTCTCTATTGAACCTTTCTCAAGTGATTTATCACCATTTATTGCAATATTATCATCTGTATTTTGCATTTTTCAGTGAAAATGATGTATTTTCCTATATGTAATTTACTCATCATGTAGATGTTCCTAAAAGCTCAAAGTAATGTTGAAGGTTATTATATCAGAAAGAGAAAACTGAAGAAAGTGTGATTTTTCCCGCAAAATATATCATTAACAGAACATAAAAACAAGTGTCCATCCACTGTCGTTCATCAAATTACATGGGTTTTAATAGTCACTTTTCCATTGACCCTCAAATAGCACAAATATAACTTGCGCATAAAAACTGACCTAATGGAAAAACGACAAATTTTGCCAAAAGTCTTATTTTTCGAAAAAGTTTTTGCGCTGGCAATAGGTGGTTTTTCGGGCGTAGCGCAAATGGTATATCACGCAAAACTGCAATGGAAAGAGTTTTTTGCAACTAGAGTCAGGTGAATTACAAAAAATGGAAGTTGATGGATGTTACAACAAGCGAAGAAGAAGAAGAAACATGTCGTGGTATGCGTGGACACACCAGGAAACCTAATAATTTTTTTATTTAGTACGAGATATAGGGGTGATATATAATAATAATTATAATAATAATGAATATATCAATAAATCAACACCATATTTACGTTCATTGCCATGTTTATGGAATTACTTCTTGTGTCATCTCACGATAAATAAACAAATCATCACATTTGTGTTTTAATGGAAAAACCGACATTATGCACATCTGTTTTTTTGACATTTAGTAAATATCGCTAAAGTTTTGCGCAGATGTCCAATGGAAAAGCGATTAGTGTTGTAAAGGATGACGGTGTTTCCACGTTCACTATTCTATTAATCCATAAAGACCCAGTGCTACTTTTGTGTCAGTTCCCAAATGAAATTTTCACTATATTTAACCTTTCTTAAGTGATTTATGTAGTTATTATAATATTATCTTCCGTATTTTGCATTTTATCAGTATAAGTCTGGTATTTTCCTGTATTTAATTCACTAGTCATGTAGATGTTCATAACAGCTGAGATTAAAGTCAAGGTTTATTATATCAAAAACAGAGAAAACTGCAGAAAAAGTGACTTTTTCAGTAAAATATATCATTAATTGAACAAGTCTATTCACTGTCATTGATCCAACTCCATGGGTTTTATTGGTGAATCAATGTTATAGAAGCTGACAGTGTTTCTATGTTCTCTTTAGAGCCTCTGAATGTCCAAATGGGTCATATCTGATGACCATGAAACTGCATTTTATACCAGTTATTTACATGTATTGATAGGATCAGTGGATCAGCAGGTATTAAACATTTTAGATTTGGTTGTCAATGGTTGTTTGGGTCTTTGGTTAAATAAAAGCTATACTGTGCAGGTAATATATGTAAACAGTCATAATTATGTTCATGTTGTGGTCATCTGTTACATATTGGTAGCTCTGGGAGTGTTGTTTTACCTGACAAACAGACTTGAGCTCATCAGGTAGAGTATAACCACAACAGATCATGGAGGGTTTGACTTGAAACCACCAGTAATCCATCCTTTTGCAGGTGTCAAATGGTACAATAGGCAGGTCCACTTGGTTAAGAGCCTCTGAAGGTTTGGCAGTCATCGGATTACCTGATCAACACAAAATTAGTGTCAGAAGCACACAGCCAGGACACACTCAGCAGTATAAACACAGGAGTTTTTTGCATTGGAGTCCAGCAGAGGGCATACAAACAATGTGACAGTCATAAATAGCACACAAGCTACAACAGGTATTGAGTGGTGCTGGATAATTTGGTTGATTACTTTATTATTCCAGTGAATAAAATGTGACTCAAAACAGGAATGACACTAAATTAAAGGGTTCATTAGCGAATAAAATCAGAACAAAAGAACAAAACAATTAAATGCCGCAAGACTTCTCTAGTTAGGTA
This sequence comes from Sphaeramia orbicularis, assembly GCF_902148855.1. Lineage (NCBI taxonomy): Eukaryota > Metazoa > Chordata > Actinopteri > Kurtiformes > Apogonidae > Sphaeramia > Sphaeramia orbicularis. The sequence continues at coordinate 48,728,347 of NC_043957.1, forward strand.
AACTCTATTACTTTAGTACAAACAACATAATTTGTTTTTTACTCTACAAGCTTAATTAAGTCGAACCAACTTAATTTTAATTGTGTAAATACTACTCAATTTAGTTATACTGACTTATTGTTTTACTTTTATTCTACTCAAAAATGTCCATACAAGTAGTTACCTTAGTTTTTTGAGTTGGCCTAACTTATTTCTGTACATCAGAACAAATTCCAAATAGAAATTCTAGCTATACGATCATACTCCTTATTATTTCTCTATGCATTTCTATTACTACATTCATCTGCATGTTAATATCTCAATTGTACACAATACTGTTGTCCCCATTTGATTGCAAACAGTAAATAATACTTGTCAAGCAGTGAGAAAGTACATTGAACAAGGAAACTATAATTGGCAATAAACAGGAAAGGCATGGTTTGGCCTATGGCTCTTACTCATGGTGCAGTTCTATAAAAACACGAAAACAAACACAAAAAGGCCAATAAACATTAGCATGCACACATTAACTCAAAATTAACACCAACACCACAACCTTGCTGAACCCCTGTACATAAAATAACACATTTTCAACAATATACCCAATACCCACAATGTAATGTGCCAAACACGCCACAATATATACTACAATTTTAAATTAGAAAGGAGCAAAATGTGTATTATTCAGTCCTTGAATAATGAAAACTACTGTTGCAGAAACAAAGCTAAATTCTATCAAGCCTTAAAATTTAGTAAAGTTCTGTGCAAAATCGTGGTTCTCTCTTTTTTTTCTGTGCTTCCCTCCATTTCTTGTGGTAGGCGTGGTCTGTCAGCAAAACATGTCCAGGCACGTCAACTTTGTACTCAGCTTTTAGAGGAAGTTTACAAGATTTTTAAGTTGTACTAACTTAATATACTTCTATATTAAGTTAAAGCAGTGTTTCTCAAAAAGCGGGGTGGGCCCCCCCCGGGGGGGCGCGAAGGCTTGCCAGGGGGGTCATGGAATCATTCCTAGGTGTTTATTTTTTCTTCAGGTTAAAACATGTAGCAGGTGGAACTAATGTTTTAGCGTTGGAGCATTCTGGACTCATTTTAGGGATGTACAACAAACAAATCTACTGCCATGGTGATCTGTCACTAGACTAGACAAAGAGTTTAGGTTTGGAGAGTGGACAAGGATTGGACTGGAAAAGAAAAATGTGCAATGTTTCTGTTTTTGCACAGTTTGTACAGTTTGCACTGTGATGTTCTGAGATGTGCAACGTAAACGGGCTCATTGCAGCCACTGATATTGTTAAAATGTTCATCTTTGTTACCAGAATGTGTTTGTTCTAAAAAAAAAAGTACCTTATTGTCATAGTTTTAAGATAATTACAGATTTCCTATTTTTATTTTGAAAGACAATGTCTCAGGGAGCAGTCTTGTTGAGTTCATTTGTATTGTTCAATCAAAAATCTACGTTATTTTTAATTTGCACAACAAATTATTCACGAAAAGCAAAAAGTATTTTTACAATATTGATGTTTCTTTCAATAAAAGTAATAATTGCACCACAGGTACAATGTCGTTGGGGTTGAGGGGGGCTTGGAGATTTTTCGTGCTCCAAAGGGGGGCCCGTCAGAAAAAGATTGAGAACCACTGAGTTAAAGGCAGAATTGTCTGTTAAAAACCAATATGTTATTAAGTTAAGACTGTTTTACTTGTTTTTCATTTAGACCAACTTAATAAAATAACTTACCAACTGTTTTAAATGTGTACATGTAACAAACTAAATTTTTTAAGCAGAGAAAGCTCTTGATTTCAAGCTTAACTTTCTAACCCATGAATCATCTTTTTTAGAGTGTAGCTGTGTGGGTCTTTACGGGTTATTGACAATGAACATGAAGCTCAGAAAAAGTACCTGTTTCATCTCCCCAGCCGGTGGCGTAGCACTTCTTGCCTCCTGGTAGGATTTCCTCCTCAGAGGGAAGGCAGGCATAATTGATCTCATCTGTGGGAATCACCTCTCTATCCAGCCGGACCAGGGCGATGTCAAACTCCACTGTGGGCACTGTGGGATACTTGAAGAGCTCATGGCGATAGATGCCAGACACATTGAAGCACTGTTCACTGGGCTCTGTGTAGGTCAGGTTGTGTTTGCCGAGGCACATACGCCAGCGATGCAGCTCGTCAGCATAGCTTTGAAAAATCAGAATAATAGATTCATTGCTATAAGAGCACAGTGTGGATTGAAACAGTGAACAGGCCACCCTGAGATACACATCACTGTCGCTGCATAATATCAGCTGACAGATTATTGAAAGTCAGGCTTCTAACAGGAAACGAATGTGTGTTACGTCTCCACAGTTCACCGGCGTCTCTCTGTAAAGTTCGCCCATTAGAGCTCAGGCGTTGAGGCATCTCTAACAAGGCATTGCTCTGACACTGTAATAAGCCTGAGGTAAGAGCAGTGACACCAACAACTGTCGTGCAGGATTAGGCAAACAGGCTTCTGGGAAGATTTATATAACTTTTTTGGAAAAATATAGCACTGGAATGTGGCAGGCCGAGCAATACATCTCCTTTTATTAAAATAGACAACTCGAGAAGGTTCCCTCATAATATTTGCTAAATAATAAACATCAGTAATGTGTGAAAATGAAATTAGACATTTACTTTATGAAGCAGTGGGCTGCTGTGAGTACCCAGTTCTTGTGAATGAGAGTACCACCACAGATGTGTGCATACGTGGGACGACTATCCGGCCAAACCTGGAACAAATACACACAATAAGCTGTCAAAAAATTAACCCTTTCATGCATGTATTATGAGAACCTTAATCAGGGTTTTTATTCATACTGTGTAGAAATTTGGGCCAATGTATATAAAACTAACATAGACCCTATAATTAAACTTAAAAAAAAAAAAAAAAACGCTATCAGAGTAATAAATAAAGCTGGTTATCTTCACTCAAGTAATCCATTATTGTAGGATCTGGTATATTAAAATTCCCTGATATTGTATATTGCAAAACAATGGAAATTATTTTTCGTGCTCAGAACAAAAGTCTTCCTGTTTGTGTTCAAAAAAATTTTAATTTAAGAGTAGGGAATTATAATTTAAGAGGGTTGTTTGTGTTTGAAACGTGTAAAGTAAGAACAAATGTTAAATATCGCTGTGTTTCTCTTATTGGTGCCAAATTATGGAATCAATTGAATCATGAATTGAAACTATGTAGTTTGTTGTTGAGTTTTAAAAAAGCTTTAGTTTGTCAAATTCTCAGGGGCTATGACAGTAAAATAATCTCTAAGTGACTTAAGAAACTGAATGTAGATTAATTTGTGTTAATGTTTTATTTGCTGCAACTTCAGGTAATTAAAAAGATGGGAGTAGGAGAAGCATGAATAAGTTTGGTTTTCAGCTTCTTCTTTTTTCAGTTACAAACTGTGCAAATTGTATGTTCCTTATTTGTATGCGTTTTGTAAATAACCAAAATAGAAAATATTCATTCATTTCTTCATTCATTCATTCATTCCTCTTTGGGCAGTAAAAAAAACGATGCGATTGAAACATTTTTTATGAACCTATTTTTCATGGAGTTGCAAAATTGTCCGCTCAGCTGGACTCCATGTGTTTAAGTTTTGAAGCAAAGAAACATGTATTTACTGATATACTGTGTGAAAACTATGAAATTAAAACATTTTTAATGCAGCTAATCTGATGTTTTCCCACATTTTAACATACTCTTATACTAGTCATTACTCACTTCACTGAGATAATATGAAAAAAAAAACTTTTTGTTGTTAATTACAGTCTAATAAAAATAACAAGCAATTACTTTACACTCAAACATGTTACTACAGATCAGGTTTATCAAGAACAGAAAAGTTACAGTCATGGTATGAATGTCAGTGTATGGGATGATGCATGAGCGTCCACTGTGTTGGCTGTTATGGAACTAAAACAACAAAATCCATGAATATACAAGAGAACAGCTTTGAGTAGCTGTCCACTGTAGTGACCACTATGCATGAAAGGGTTAAAGAGCATTTATTTCCTCCATTCTAAATTCCAGCACTAAAATGTACAACATCTGTAAATAGTATATATACTGTACTTAACCCTCAGGTATCCCATCCAGCAAGGCCCTTACTAAGCACCAAGTGTGCCTTTTTGGCACACTTGTGGAATACTGTCAAAAATTTTTTCATACAGTTTGTTTTTAATTCTTTTACACTTATTTCTATTTCAGCAACTTGAGCCGTAAATAAAAATACCAAATACTCAATAATTGTCGCATTTTTTAACCCTTTAAATGCCATGTTTGTAATGTAAACAAACCATTTTTTTGATGCAAAAAACACAAAAAAAATTATTTTCTTCAATATACTACATAAAAAGTGGATCACATATTATTTGATTTTTGCATCCTGGCATATGTCAATGATTAACTCCAACACTGGTTAATTTGCATTATTATTTTTGGCGCTAGGTCAAATGTTCAAAAATACTAGCATCTGTCACCAAGTGTGCGTAAAATGCACACCTATAAATCAAACTATTAAATATTATATATGAATTTATTTTTCTGCACTAATTTGATTTTATTTTTGTAAATCAAGGTCAGCCCTAATCATACATATCAAATAATCATTCATTTTACATTTTTTTAACCTTATAAATGATCTCTTTTCTTCATGATGTCACTACATTTTTTGATGCAAAAAACACAAAATATGTTTTGTTTTGGTTTTTTTTTCAAAATACTACATAAAAATTGTATCATATATTATTTGATTTTTGCAGCCTGGCATATGTCAATGATTAGCAGCAACATTAACAACGTTAATAAATTAATTTAGACCCTCCCCTCTCAAATGAAGCCCAGATATCAGTAAAAGCAGGATTTATGCCTTAATGGCTTTCGGATCAAAAACAGTGGTTATAATAGAAGAAATAGTGTGTTTTAGGCACACTTGGGAGACAGATGCTAGTCTTGTAATTTTCTTTTGTTTACAATGTGCAAATTTTAGTTGGTGGCCAGAATTTTAAAGACCATGCAAAAATGAACAACTTTTGAATTCTAACCTTATATAAATTGTGAAAAATAAAGTTTTTTAACGAGAAGTGGAAAGTGTGCCTAAAAAGCGCACCTGGATACCGGAGGGTTAATAGACAATTTTTTTTGTAATTTTTATTCCACTGCACTGATCACAAGCAGCTTTACTTACTAGGTACATCTACAAATTAAATGGATTATTATGAAATAAATAACCAACAGCCTGTAATGTACCATTGTAATGCCATACCCATTACAAACCATTGGATCTAATGCATGCTTTACTAATTTATTTCACAAAAGCAATATTTTCAAACCAATCAAATCATCTTCATATCACACACATTGATATGAAATGACATTATTGACTTCATTGATAAGTAGCTGTGACATAAGCAGGATAATGTACAGCAGGGTCATTACTGTGAAATAAACTCCTTCAGGGTGATGGAGCATCAGCATGCCAGGGTTTGTTTGACACAGATCTATACTCGCCCACTCAAGGTCTAGATTATACTCGAGTAAGGTATAATGTATGCCTAGCATGAGCCAATCATTAGAGCAAAATAAATCTCTTCTGGGTGATGAACAATCAACCACAATAATTACCAGCTGACTATAGACCCACATCATTCCTCACTTGCCTCCTCAACAGTACAGTGATTAAAATGTGCCACAGCAGTACCAGCAGTAATATTAACTATCAACACAATAATGCATCAATAATTCTGAACTACTAATACAGATTATTATGACAATGGACATTCTGCAGATTATTTCTGGTACTTTACCTGTATTTCTTTGCTAATACTTATTTATGTCTGTTATGCTCAAGTGTTTCCCATGCTGCTATGTATATAATATTCTACAATTAGCACTACACATACTTCTACTTATAGCCATATTTTTTGTACTTAGTCTTATTTATACTTATATAAGGTGACACAGAAAAACGGGAACTTTTTAACAATCCAATAAAACCAAGAGTGATGGAAGAAAAATATTTTATTCATAGTAATTGAAACCTTAAAACATGCCATTTAAGAAACAATGATGGAATTTTCATTTTTTAAAAATTACAGGGTGACCCAAAAAAACGGGAATTTTTGAAGTGCGTATTGGCAGACATGAGCAAGTGGCAGCACTGCGAGACAGTGACCTTGAGCAAGTAAACACACCCCTATTTTAGTAACCATTGGCGGCTGTGCGAGAATTGTTCGGTAACCGTGTGATCTTAAGATTCAGTAACGTACCCTGGCCCCCTAGATCGCCAGATTTGTCCGTTTGTGATTTTTTCTTGTGGGGCTATCTCAAGAGTAAAGTGTACACGACTCGACCAAGAACTCTGGATGAGTTAAAACAGAGAATTCAGGATGAAATTCACAGTATCCCAGCTGAGATGTTGCAGCGGTCAATGAGGAATCTCAACAGCAGATTTCAAGAATGCATTCGTACAGGAGGACGCCATCTACAGGAAGTAATTTTTAAAAAATGAAAATTCCATCATTGTTTCTTAAATGGCATGGTTTAAGGTTTCAATTACTATGAATAAAATATTTTTCTTCCATCACTCTTGGTTTTATTGGATTGTTAAAAAGTTCCCGTTTTTTTGTGTCACCCTGTATTTATATTTGATATTCCTATCCATACTGTATATTTATTACCCTTAGTTCCCTCCTATTTAGATTTGCATATTCTTCAACTGGTTTTATATTGGGCTCTTTACACAAAATCTCATCGCATTATACTTATTGTGTTTTGCAGTGCCAGTAAACCCTATTGCATTGTATTGTACTCTATTCAGAGCTTTATATTGTATATATTGTATATATTTATATATTTAGACATCAATCTAAAACAGTCTTCTTCTGGCCCACCTGGGCGGTGTCTCCCTCAGACTCGGTCCTCTACCAGAGGCCTGGGAGCCTGAGGGTTCTGCAGAGGATCTTAGCTGTTCCTAGGACTGCGCTCTTTTGCACTCAGATCTCTGATGTTCCTGGTATCTGCTGGTTCCATCCTCTCAGCTTGGGGGTCACTGCCCCTAGTGCCCCCATCACTACTGGTACCACTGTTGCCTTCACACCCCACATTTTCTCTATCTCCTCTTTCAGCCTTTGGTATTTCTCCAGCTTCTCGTGCTCTTTCTTTCTGATGTTGCTATCACTTGGGATTGCTACATCTATCACTACCGCTGTCTTCTGATGTTTATCCACCACCACTATGTCAGGCTGATTGGCCATCACCATCTTGTCGATCTGGATCTGGAAGTCCCACGGGATCTTGGCCTGTTTGTTCTCTGTCACCTTCGGGGGTGTCTCCCATCTGGACCCTGGGACCTCCAGTCCATACTCGGTACAGATGTTCCTGTACACTATGCCCCCTACCTGGTTATGCCGTTCCATGTATGCCTTGCCTGCCAGCATCTTACACCCTGCTGTGATGTGCTGGACTGTCTCAGGGGCTTCTCTACACAGCCTACACCTGGGGTCTTGTTTGGTGTGGTAGACCCCAGCCTCTATTGCTCTGGTGTTCAGGGCCTGTTCTTGTGCAGCCATGAGTAGTGCCTCTGTGCTGTCTTTCAGTCCAGCTTTTTCCAGCCACTGGTATGTTTTCTCAATATCAGCCACTTCCTCAATTTGCCAGTGGTACATGCCATGCAGGGGCTTGTCCTTCTATGATAGCCCCTCTGGCTCCTCATCCTTACTGGGCTTTTGTTGTCTGAGGCATTCACTTGTCAGTTGGTCACTGGGGGCCGTTTTCTTGGCATATTCCTGGAGGTTTGCCATTTCCTCCTGGACAGTAGTTCTGACACTCATATATATATATATATATATATATATATATATATATATATATATATATATATATATATATATATATATACCTAATTAATTTAGATTAATAAAGTATTCAGATTCTATTCTATTCTATTCTTCATTCATTATCTGAACCCCCTTTATCCTCATTAGGGTCACTGGAGCCTATCCCAGCTACTTATGGGTGACAGTGGGGTACACATTCACACCTATGGGCAGTTTAGATTAAATGATTAACCTATCAGTGCATGTCTTTGGGAGGAAGATCCCACCCCCATCGACTTGTGTTGGAATCAAACCCAGGACCTTCTTGCTGTGAGGCACGAGTACTATTCTATTCTATTCTATTCTATTCTATTCTATTCTATTCTATTCTATTCTATTCTATTCTATTCTATTCTAAATAAAATAAGGTTTTGATTAGCATTTTTACTGCTCACTGTGGTACTTTCTCTGTTAATTCTGCTGTAATTTAATGCACCTTGACATAGATTTGGTCCATTTATTTGTAGAGTCTCACCTGCATGGAGACTTGCCAAGGCCAGGAGTGTGGTCTGGCTGGTTCTCCGTTTACAATGCGAGACGTAACAGCAGGAGGAAAGGCTGGTTTCCCACATGTAGTCGGCCAGTCTAGGAAAGAAGAGTAAGCCTCTGTTATGTATCTTTTGTGTGTTTGGCTGTGCATGTATAAATTGTTTGTGTTTTTTGTGCACATAAACAAGCATAATAACTTAGTTCATATCTGCAGCTGAAGATAAGCCTGCATGTTACAGTGATGTGGTTTTTAATCACTGGCTGGCTATGCAAATTTTTATAAAAGATTTCCTTGATGACATTGCTGGCAAGTCAACTTTTGCTTTTGCTACGCTACAACTCTACAGTAATGAATTCAGCGCATATTTATAATGTAACCATGGTGGAAACAGACACCAGCATCAATAGAAAAAATATCAAATGAGCTGATAATAAATCCAAATCACTACTGGAGTATTCCTCACTTAGTAGCTTTGTGTCTCTTTTTTACTCTCACTCTTTTCTATCTTGCCTGATACATAGGCCAACTTTGTCATCGCCTGGGTGGAAAAAACCCAGAGGCAGTAGAGAGTCCATCTATAAAAATGTGTTTCAGCAATTGGCTTGGCAGGGGCCAGGACCACCTGGGGCTCATGACTGGGTGAAGAATGAGGATCGGGTGACAGCCCACTAGGAAGGAAAGTGAAGCGTTAGGCCACTTCACATTATGTTTTCAGCACATCAAATCACCTTGTTTTACTGCACATCTGGGTGCAGCCAGAAGGAGATAGGAAAGAGAGGTGTGAAGTAAGGGCGAGATTTGAGAGCGAGCATGAATCAGAAGAAATACTGCAGCTCTGAGTGCAGACTTGAAGGCTGTGTTAAACTAAATCTTCCCTGATGCGATAGGTAATCCACTTTGATCAAACGAACACTTAGAGCATCATAGTATTTTCCTTTGGTTTACAAGCAAAATGCTTCCTGAATAGACAGGAAAATCAACCAAATTTGGGTCAATAACAAAGAAAAATTGAGTCAAAAATTGCCAGTTGACTATAGTTTTCAAGATACAGTATTGGGTCAAATGAAATTCTATTCATTTAATGAGAATGAGTGTTATTCAAAAAGAGTGCTTGTCTCTGAGTTACTAGTTCTGTTTCAAAACACTGTCAAACTAAATAAATTATCAAACTGATTTGTTCTATCGAAAAAACTTGTTGAGTATGTTGTATTTGCATTTTTTTCCCCATTTAAACAATAATCTCACTTAAGTTAGACAGGCAGTGTGAGGGACATTTAAAAAATCATGTACATTCCCTCAAAGAAAATTGCATAAAATAATAAAATTACAATTTTTTTAAATGTAATGATATACGTGTGTGTAAGTGTTTGCCCATTGATGATAAAACCCTAGAATTTCCTTATTTTACAATGTGTTAATCTGCATAAACATAGACATAAGCATAAACATAAACATAACCGAACATAACCATAAACATAAACAAACATAAGCGTAAACATAAGCATAAATCTAAATATAAACTAGCATAAACATAAATAAACATAAGCATAAACAAACATACACATAAACATGAACAAATGTAAACATAAGCATAAGTATAAATATAAACTAGCCTAAACATAAACAAACATAAACATACACAAATATAAACATAAGCATAAATATAAAACTAAAAATATAAACTAACATAAACATAAATAAACATAAACATAAACAAATTTAAACATAAAAATAAGCATAAATATAAATATAAAAGTAAATATAAACAAACATAAACAAACATAAGCCTAAACAAACAAATTTAAACATAAAAATAAGCATAAATATAAAAATATGAACTAACATAAATGTAAACAAACATAAGCATAAACGTACACAAATATAAACATAAGCATAAATATAAAAATAAATATAAACTAACATAAACATAAACAAACATAAGCATAAACATAAACAAATTTAAACATAAAAATAAGCATAAATATAAAAATAAATATAAACTAATATAAGTATAAACAGAAACATGAACAAATGTAAACATAAGCATAAAAATACATATAAACTAACATAAACATAAACATGGTATATGTATCTTACACTGTCAACGTTTACCATTGTACAGAACTGCAGACATGAATGACATGAAGCTGAAACTGATACCCTACCTATGGTGATGTTATCCCAGGGATTAGGCTGAACAGGAGGCTCAGTGGGTGCAGGCAGACTGGGGTCTGTGGTCCAGTAAGCCCTAAAGCCTTTGCCCTCAGTAAATAAGTCTGTGTGGAAGCGGATCACCAGTCTGTTGCCTTTTGTCTGGATAGAAGCAGGTATCTTAGTCCCACAAAATGGACCTAAACAGGAAAGAATATTTTCACTCAATAACTCTTTATGGCTTTAGGTCATCAGTATATTAGGAGTATAGATCCACAGTTGTACTGATTCATTCTAGATTGATTACATTGAATTAATTGAATTAATTGTGATTGTCATGAAAATCAACCGGCTTTCAAAAAAACAACTTACCATGTTTCTGGAATGTGTTAGTAAATGTATTGATATCGTACACCATGATGTTGTCATAGCACTTGTTCATCAGGAAGTCTTTAGGTTCCAGGTCAAAGTGGGTGAATGTCAGACTGATCTTCTTCCCCAAAGGTGCAGCAATGTTCCACATGCATTCAGTGTTAGCTTTGTAGTTCATAGGCCAGTTCAGGGACTTGATAACCCCGGTTACCTCTTTGGAAGAAAAACCACAGCCCTGGATTTCTACAAAGAGGGACCAACACAGATATTTTATATGAGACACATGTTAGTAAGTAGCAACAATATCAGCTTGTAGTATCTTTCAGGCATCTGTAGAATTTCTTTGAAGCTCATTTTAAGGTTTTCTTTATTAAATTTTAGAGCCAAGTTTTCAGATTTCTACAACACCACATAACTTATTTTAGAAAATCCCATACAAAATAGAAACTCAGCACATAAAAGAAGGCTGATACAGAGATACAGTGGGCTACATTAGATTATTGAACAATACTTAATAGATAAAAATCTCCACCAGTTACCAAAGGCTGCTTGAGTGCTGAAGCATATACACTCTTTGAAAAAGGCTATTTTTTCATGTTTAATAATAAGACATTCATTTTTCTAATTAGGGAATATCTCCACACACTAGACTGGCTGCATACTTATTTCTGCTTACTGCATGCAGCATTTTCCTGCCTGATAATCATGATGAAGATAAGCGTTTTATCTTGGCTTTTATGCTTCACATTGCCTCTGACCTGTTCGTCTTTGTGTTCACACTTTTCATGCCATAACTTTTCTAGTTTTCTAAATATGTGAAAGACATATAGGACGTGTAATGGATTGTCTCTAAGCTGCTACAGCAGAATCTGCCTCCAATGTCGGGGGTTCCTCTGTGTCCACGTCTGTTTCTATGGTCTTCAGTACCTGCGATATCCTCGGGATATACTGCCTCCCACTTGGCAGAGAAACCTCGGTCTGTGAGGCGGCTGTCAGATTGGAAAGTGACAGATATTGTATCACTGGCACTGACCACCAGTGGGGGCAGAAGGTAACCACAGTGGGTGCCTGAAAAAAAAGGTTAAAAATGGAGAGAGGGATGAGCAGAGAATTGCTTTTAACCTTAAAAGACCCAAAAAGCCACTGGCAGTCAAAATCATCTACTGATCTAAAATGTTTAGTAACTTCTGAACCACTAAACCCTTTCAATACATTTAAATAATTCAGGTTAAATGCAGTTTATAATGTTTTCATGGTCATACAGGGTGGGGAAGCAAAATTTACAATATTTTGAGGCAGGGATTGAAAGACAGTGTATGACCAGTTAGTTTATTGAAAGTCATGAGAATTTATTTGCCACAAGAAAATTGACATAATAGAAAATGTTTTTATTCTATGTGTCCTCCTTCTTTCTCAATAACTGCCTTCACACGCTTCCTGAAACTTGCGCAAGTGTTCCTCAAATATTCGGGTGACAACTTCTCCCATTCTTCTTTAATAGTATCTTCCAGACTTTCTCGTAATAGTTTTGCTCATAGTCATTCTCTTCTTTCCATTATAAACAGTCTTTATGGACACTCCAACTATTTTTGAAATCTCCTTTGGTGTGACGAGTGCATTCAGCAAATCACACACTCTTTGACGTTTGCTTTCCTGATTACTCATATGGGCAAAAGTTTCTGAAAAGGTATGGATAATAGTGTTAGGTATGATTATGACATCAATATATGTTTGGTTTCAAAACAATTGACGTAGTGCCTGCTGAGAAAAAACAACTAAATGTTCATTGTAAATTTTGCTTCCCCACCCTGTATATGACCCATTTGGGTGTTCAGTGAATGTGGAAACACCATCATCTTGTACAATGTTGATTCACCAGTAAATCCCATGGACTGTGATAAATGACAGTGGATGTAGACACTTGTTTTTATGTTCAGGTATTGATATCTCAGTTGAAAACATTACTTTTCTTCAGTTTTCTCTGTTTCCGATTTATAACCTTCAACTTTACTCTAAGCTTTTATGAACATCTACATGTTCAGTAAATTAAATATAGGAAAACACCTGATTTTCACTGAAAAAAATGCAAAATACAGTGGATAATATTGTAATAAATGGTGATAAATCACTTAAGAAAGGTTAAATAGAAGGAAAAACTAATTTGAGAACAGCCACAAAAGTAGCACTGGGTCTTTATGGGTTAAATACTGGAAGAAGGTTGATAGTGACATGGACGGTGAAACAATTACAAGTGAGTCAAGTGAGAATTACCCTTTCCTACTGATTGTTAAAGTACAAGATCTATACACTGTTTCGATATGGATTTCTCTCTGCACTTCACACACAAACCCCTGAATTAACAGGACGCCTCATTAAAACCGTCTCATCATCACCTATCTGCATGTTTAATACAGAACGTGTGCTTGCACTTCAGCACTTAGTCCTTGAGAGCTCAGCATTAGATAAAGCTGTATCAGCTCCACTGCACTCACTGAAGTGAATAACAAGGAGATGTAATTTATAGTTTGCTATGGTCTTTGCAAAGGAGATCCTAATCAACTGTTTTATGGCAGGAGACAGCGATTAAGATACTGTCGGGCAAGAGCTGTTAGCTCAGTGATGTGCATTAAACAGAAGCCAAAGTCCTTCCTGTTAATGATTTGGGGAAAGTTGTATGCTGTATCTTTTATGGCTATTTATCAATGTTCTGATGATTGTCATTTTGTTATGATACAGTATCTACTTGTCATCATACATACAAACATAAAGTAAAATACATCTATGATATGCGTGTACATTTTTTGGTATTTGCAGTATTTACATAGTATCTTAGCACATAATTTCACTAAAATCATGAAGTTAGACAGTGATCTAATACTAATTCAAGGGTCAAAACAGACACTAAAGCTACGTTCAGACAGCAGGTCTTAATGCACAATTCAGATTTTTTGGTGAAATCTGATTTTTGTGTGTGATTGTTCATATTACACATTAACCCTTTCATGCACACTGGTCACTACAGTGGACAGCTGTTCAAAAGTATTCTCTTGAATATTCATGGCTTTTGTTGTTTTAGTTCCATATCACCCAACACAGTGGACGCTTATGCATCATCCCATACACTGACATTCATACCATTACTGTAACTTTGCTGGTCTAGATAAACCTGATCTGCAGTAAGATGTTTGAGAGTAAAAAAAACTGCAAATTTTTATTAGACTGTAATTAACAGGTTTTTTTTTTGCATATTATCTCCATGCAGGTATGTTAAAATGTGAGAAAACATCAGATTAGCAGCATTAAACATGTTTTTATTTTATAGTTTTCACACAGTTTATCAGTAAATACATGTTTCTTTGGTTCTAAAACTAAATGCATGGTGTCCAGCTGAGTGGACATTTTTGTAACTCCATAAAAACAGGCTAACAAAAATCAATAGAATTATTATTTTTATGCCTAAAGAGGGATAAAAACACTCAGGAAAAAAATCGTGATTAAGGTTCTCATAATTCATGCATGAAAGGGTTAAATGTGACTTCTATCAGTTTTGAGTATGAACTGAATGCGACCCTGAAGTGACCCACATGCACAAAAGAGGTCCTGACGTAATACATGACCATGCAGGCATGCACTGTGATTACAGAAGTAAATATGATTTTCCCCCCGCTCCTCCCCTTGGGACGCAGAATTGTGACATTTGTCACATTTCAATGATGTAAAGGTTGGATAAATACAACCTGGCCATTCAGACTGAAGTCACATTGCTAAATATCAGATACTTATCGGATTTAGGACCACATACTATAAGTACTCTGGGTCAGATTTGAAAAAGCTGGATTTGTGCCGTTTAAACTGTCTTTAACAGATCAGATACAGGTCACATATAGGCAAGAAAAATCAGGTTTGGGCCACATTTGCCTGCAGTCTGAACATAGCCATATTCACCAAAATCTCAAACTTCACCGTGCAAACAAAGGTTCAGTGTGAAATAATGACAGCTAGTGGTCAAGTTGTAAATTACAATCAATGCAATGTCCCTCAGCTCCCCCTCCTGTAGGGTGACCTTTAATAACCTGAAAAATGAAGAAAATGCAGAAAAAATGGACTAGAACTTTACGATGGGTTTTTGGTAAAGAAAGAGCTAACTGGTTCACTCCAACATTGTAGGTGCAATAAAGCACATAATTCTGGATGCCATGTGTAATAAACTGGAAAAAAAAGAAGAGGAAAATTCTCTATAGATATAAACAGCTCATTCTAATGCAAAAAACCCACAACTCTTAGTTTCAGTTTATTCTACAAGTATTACTGAATAATTGCAAATATTTTTTGTAATTTTTTAACACTGACCTTTTCAACTAATAATAAAATAAAATACAAGTCTCACCCAGTGTGCTGTAATGATCTGAGATGACCAGTTTGTCCTCCTTGCATTGTCCAACCTCTCCTGTGATGGCCATGTCTGTGATTTGCAGTTTAACCAGGAATCCTTTTGGCACAGTTATTTTCCACTGACATCTCAGATGAGCGGGATAAGCATTTGGAAAACCCAAGGACTGGATCACTCCTTTACGCCCGTTAAGGACCGACGGACCACCACAACCTGTCCGATAAGAAACAAATCATATCAAACCGATGTTTGATCCAACTCATACTGCCTCAATAAGTCATTTTTACAAGAAAGGAGAATGAGTTTTTGATGAGTCAAAGCTTTATTAATTTTAGTTTGGTCTGTGTTTATTTCAGTTGATTGGGCCTATCTTACTTTGATATTTACAAAGCTGCTCTATGATCAGGTTCATTATGTAGCACTTTAATTGGTCACTAGAGAGAACTGGTCTGTCTGCCAATATATTTAATCTAGTGATGAATAGATAAACCTCCAGAGGGATCTCCCCACTCCTATACAGAGAGCTACCAGCATTCATCCTTATTTAGAAGCTGTCATCTGATTAGAGCTGTGTCTGTGCAGGGAAAACTACACAGGCAAGTATTACAGGACCATGTAGAAAAACAAAACAAAGGAGAGAAAAGAAAAGAAAAGAAAAGAAAAACACTGCCTAGCAAAAAGTCACCACCTAGTAGGCTAACCCAGTAGGTAAGAGCCTTCCATTAGATAACACTGGTCAACAACAAATTTATTGTTTAAGTTTTTTGAGCTGATTTAGGATCATTTTGGTGTGCTGAATCCAAAAATCACATTAATTTTGCTCAATCAGGTCAACTTTCTGAACTATGCTACATATTGGCTTTTTAACATTTTTGCTTACATTTATGGGCATTTTCACATCATATGATACAAAATTCTTTCATATTTCTTGCAATAAACAAGTTCTGAAGATTTTACTTTTGCCAATTTATGATTAATGGTTTTTTTAATATTACAGGTGAATGAAATGGCTTCGACTAGAAGATCTTGCAAAAATAAGCCTGACGTATTCTGCTACATCTGCGGTGAATACACCATTGCACCTAACAGGAATCAAGTGATCAAATGATTTTTTTTCTCTTAAAACCTATTTTGGGTGAGAACTATATAAAAAAATCAACTGATAAAGTCACAAAAATGTAATCAGTTTTGTGAGAAGATCAAATTTTTCAAAATCAAATTAGCAAAAAAACCTGACCTGATTGAGAAAAACAGATGTCATTTTGGATTTAGCGGTGCAAAATGGTCCTAATTCAGCTGAAAAAACCTAGACAACTTGCAAAAAACATTTTTTTGTAACCCAGTGTAATTTGTGCAGCAATTTATATGTTTCAGCTTTAACAAGTTCGTTCACCCTAACTGATATAATCTCATTTCTTAAACAACCACCTTTATTTATTTATTTATTTATTTATTTATTTGGATCCCCATTAGCTGATGCAGGACATCAACTACTCATCCTGGGGTCCTCCCATTCCAAACAGACATACAGTATCCATTTACAAGCATAAAAACAGCGTGATTCACCTTTATATTACTTTCTTAATTACACTCATCAGTTTGATAGAGAGCAAAAAGATTGGACTGTTTCAATAGAAAAAGGTCGTGTGGTTTGATGAGGCCAGATTGACCCTGTTCCAGAGTGACGGACACATCAGAGTGAGAAGAGAGGCAGATGAAGTGATTACCCATCATGCCTAGTGCCTACAGTACAAACCTGTGGGGGCAGTGTTATGATCTGGGACATTATGCGTCCATAAAATGAGGTCAGCTGAACCTGCATATACTGAATATGCCTAATATACCTAAACTATGGAACCATCTGATTTTCCATATCAGACAGTCCTCCTCTCTGTCTGTTTTTAAATCCCTTTTTGACATCTATCTTTTCTCCTTGGCTTTTGAAACCATGTGAGATGTTTGAAGGTATCATTACCTTCACCAAGTGTAACGGTGGAGGTTATGTTTTCATCAGGGTATATCTGTTTGTCTGTCTGTTTGTCTGTTACCAAGATAACTCAAAAAGTTAAGTACAGATTTGGATGAAATTTTCAGGAAATGTTAATATTGGCACAAGGAACAAATGATTACATTTTGGTGGTGTTGGGTGTGGGGGGGGGACTGATCTCTTATTGTATTGTTTTTATTTGGTAGTTATCATTCTTATTTTTTTGGTGCTTTTAATTGTTTTTTTTAATCTGTTCTTGTATTTTATTCTTTTATTTGGGTTTTATTCATTCTTCTGTACAGCACTGTTTTCTTTTTGTACAGTTCCTTGTTTTTTAATCTATTTTGTATTTTATTCTTTTATTTTGGTTTTAATTACCGTATTTTCCAGTCTATAAGCTGCTACTTTTTTCCACACACTGTGAACCCGTGGCTCTAAAATGATGCGACAATTATTTTTTTTTTTCTGGGCTAACGATCGATCCGGCTGATGAAGAAGAAAATAGAGCTGCTGCACGTAAGCTTGGAATCAGTGAATCGATGGTGGGATGTTGGAGACGGGGTGGGTGTGGCTTATAGTCCGGAAAGTACGGTATTCTTCTGTACAGCTCTTTGGTCCACTGTGGTTGTTTTAAAGTGCTTTAGTTGGATTGGATTGGATTAGACTGACTGGCCAGATTTTTATATCTTCCTTGACGACACAGACATATTTCATGACGACAGAGTCCAGACCAGATCTAGGGTTGGTATTATGTCTGAATCAGAGGTGATTTCTCACAGACTGCAAGGGAAGCTCGGTTTCCCCTAAAGTTATGAAAATTAAATGGTTAAATATGTACGGTCGTGTTGACATTTCATTGACTACAAATGTGTTAGAACACGTTCATCTCACAGACAAGTTCGTTCAGAATCAGCTTTATCACAAATCAACGGACTCGATGTTCACTTCTCATACATTCTCGTTGCGCTGTTTTCTCATTCGATCTATGATCAATGCATTTGCCCGTAGAAGCTCGACATCCATGCACTTCAGTGGGACTGAGTGGAACAGCCCCCAGAGACACTGAGCTGTGGGCGGAGCTCGGCTGGGTTGGACGCTGGGCTTCCACGTGCTGATTGGAGGATCAGTCAAAAGGCTGAATCCCATTTGATTGACAGCTATTTTGAGATCTACTCCTTCACTTGACAGAGTTCAGTTTAATACCGTCGTGCATTCTGCTGTGAAATCGAGAGAGAAACCACTACGAAAATTACTTGTTTGTTTCTTGCACTGTAAATAAAACACACTCATTGTACTTCCTTGTTTCAATTTAACATAATTTCAGCATTTTCTTGTTTAGTTGGTACGATAAGGTCACTGACCATTTTCTTAAAAAGGAACGGAGGTCCGAATTTATGTTTAAATAACTTGACTTTTTTTTTTTTTATTTTTTATTTTTTTTTTATGTAAGCCGACAATGAGCTTCCCCTCTCTGAAAGATGAGCAGCCGCCACTGGTCTGAATGGACTCAGTAATACACCATTATAGCTTCATGTATTAACTTTAGTCAACCCATGTGCATTCCCACTTTACATCCCTTGCTGTGCATCCGGTAACCTTTCTTAAAGGCACGGGAACATTACTTTATGCAACTTAACATAATGAACCAGAGTATAAACTATAACATCTCAGACATCACAGTTGGTTCAGTAGGTCAGATCTGGGTTCAACGTTGTGTCCATAAAAGGAGGTCAACTGTACCTGAATATACTGAATGACCAGTGGATTTATTCTTCCCTGATGACACAGACATGTTCCAAGACGACGATGCTAGGATTTCTTATGATCAGATTGTGAAAGAGATCTTCAGGGCATATGAGATACATGGATTGGCCACCACAGAGTCCAGACCTGAACCCCACTGAGAATCTTTGGGATGTGATGGACAAGACTTAAGTAGTGCTCTGAGTCTCCCATTGTCAATGCAAGATCTTGGTGAAAAATCTATTTGTAGTAACTATGGGTACAAATACATGTGGTGACATTTATTGATATACTGTATAAGCATTATGGGCAACAAATGCTGCCATGGTGTGGGAGTCCCATGATCAAAGCTGAAAGCTGAGAAATGTTTGTGTTTGACTTTATACACTGCACACGGCTGTGATAATCTGTCTAGAACAGAGGTGTCAAACTCATTTTAGTTCAGGGGCCACATACAGCCTATTATGATATATAGTGGGCCAGACCAGTAAAATAATAAGATAAGAACTTATAAATAATATCAACTCCAAAGTTTTCTCTGTTTTTGAGTGAAAAAAAAGTAAAATTCCGTAATGAAAATGTTTACATCTACGAACTGAACATGAACAAAAACAAACAAACTGAAAATTCTTAAGAAAAATAAGTGCAATTTTAACAATATTGCACCATAGTTTATAATTTACACATGTGCATCACAACTTACAGATCACAGTGGATCTACAAATGCACAAAATATTTAATAACAGGCAGAATATTGTTAAAATTCCACATACTTCTCTTAAGACATTTCAGGCTGTTCTTATTTGTTCAGGTTATTCACATTTTTTGTAAAAGGGCTTGTCTGTAAATGTAAACCTTTTTGTGTAATTTTACTTTGTTTACACTGAAACAAAGAGGAAAAAACAGCTTTTTTTTTTTTCATTATTTATAGGTTATTATGATAGTATTTTACTGGTCTGACCCAGTTCAGATTGAATTGACCTAAAATGATTTTAACATCCTTGACTGTTAATATCTTCAGTGTAATTTTTTTTTTTTATTTCACAAATTTATCCCACGGGCCAAATTGGATCCTTTGGCCGGCCGGTTTTGGTTTTGTGGCTGCACAAACAAGTGTGAACATGTGCTTTTCACTCAACCTTGCTCACTGACCACTGCTTGTTTACTTGCACTCCATCACCCAGAATACATCACTTCCAGGCAGCAATAACCGCTCCTCATAGGTTCTTCTCCCACCCATGAGTCACGTAATTTATGGCTCAGTCTCTTGCTTATAAGTAGAAGAGTTAAAAAGTAGAGTTGAATTCTTACCAGACAGTGCAGGAGCTGTGGTGGTTTGTGGGATAAGTGTTGTTGTGTTGCCTGGTGTGGGTGTTGGTCTTATCGTGGTGGTGATAACGACAGGTGGAAGGCTGGACTTGGTGAAAGTGGCACTGAATCCTTTGGAAGTCAAGGTGCTGTCTGATTTAAAGCGGACCACCATTATGTTGCTGCTGGACTCCACTGGCTTTGGCACCTTTCCACCGCAGAATTTACCTTCAACAGATCATACTAATGTTAGTGTTAAAGAGATAGCATTCACACAAGAGTGGGCAGTAGTGGCCACATTGGTTCTGGTTTGTGTAGTAAGTCATCCATGTGCAGTTTTAAGTTCCCTGCCCATTGTACAACTTTTCAAACTTTTAATTGAGTTCATCTTTTATTCATAGACTTGCTTAGTTGATACTGTTAACACTGACTAAAGTCCATGGTCTGTTCTAAAAGTCTATCATATCTCTTTGCATTAAGACTAAACTTCCAGCTTTGAAATAAACTGTGCTCATTCATTCATTCGTTTGTTTGTTTTTTTCGAGCATTTACAGAATACATGCAAATTCAAAATACCAAAATCATTCGTCTACACTTGAAAAGGAGTGGGAAGAAGAAAAACTTATTTAATGCCACCCTCATTCTCATCATCAAATAACTTAACATAATAACATTTTAAATATTCACTCCTATCCTTAGACTTCAAGCCAGAACAAAAAACAAAATAGGCTTATACCAAATTAGAATGAACTCATTCAACAGTTTTAACATTAAATAACCAAAATGTGTATGAAAAATAGAAATAATGTACATTCTTGGTGGTGTTACCAAGGGTAACAGTTAACTGTCAACTTACATTATAATATTTATATACACAGTAAATTTGCCAGTGTAAAAAATGCGGTGTCAAAGTATTTTAATTCTTTCGGAGTTATTCCAACAATGAACAGAGTAAAATTTAACCTAATAACTTCCAGTGTCGGTGAAAATAATTGGAGTTTACAGATGTTTTACACTGTCCGTGTCATATATTCAGTGTTAAAGTAAATTGACTCTCTCAAAGTTAATTCAACACCGATAAGAGCAAGATACCTTTCAGTGTTCAAAAATTATGACTCTGAAAAGCCCCGCCCACCTACCTCCGTGTTCAAACTGAGTGAGAAGTTGGACTCTGGCATCGCCATCTTCCTCGCATTGAAAAATTGCATTTGTAAGTTTGTGTAAATAAACTATTGCTTTTGTTATTTCATCCAAGCAGATTCTGTGTGCGAGAATATAGTTATGTTGTCGTCGTCAATGTTGGGTACGTGTTTTCAAATACCGAATTTCAAATGGAAAACGTGATAACAGGTCGGTGGCTTTCATTTTACATGTCATTTTATGTTTACTTTTAATTGCAATATTTCATTTTTATTTAGAATAAATTGGATACAGAAATAATTGTATCTTTTTTTCACCCCTACAGACACTGGGACTATAGTACATCACATGTAACACCGGTAGGAGGCAGTTAGAAATCAACACTCTTTGGAGTAATTTATTTATCAACATGTAGTGTTAAGTAGGTTTAACACTGGAAAAGTTATTTCTTAATACTTAACTCTTCAGTGTTGAATGTGAATAACGCTATGGGTGTTACTTCTCACATAGTGTAAAACTTGATTGACACTAATTCGTGTAGTGTAAAATATTAACTCTTACTAGAGTAAAGTAGACTCTGGAAATGTAACTCTATGTTCAGTGTAAATTTTACACTTTGTAGATAGGGATCATATGTTCACTGAGGTAGTGTTAAAATTAACTCTTTAAGTGTTATATAAACACTGGTGATTTTACTGCGTACCAACAATGGTAAGAAAAGAAAAAAAAAACAAACAAACTACAATACCACTAATGGTAAAGGGCAGCACATACCAACAATGGTAAGAACAATACCAGGTGGTAATGGACAACACATACTAACTAGATGAGGAACAACAAGCACACGTTAACATTATAAGACAGAATATTGATGTAACATCAGTATTAGGACCCTCTGTCTTGTCTCATAGGTAATAGTGCAATACATTCTACATTTTCTTTTCATCTCATATATGCAGAAGTTTTGTCCTTATATTGTTTTCTGCATTGAAAATATGTTTTATCTTGCTTACCCAGCAAAGAAGAGCCGGCCTTGTAGCCATCATAAACTTCAACAAAGTCTCCACAGGCCTCAGGGACCATGTCAAAGGAGGTGAACGTCAGTCGAACCCTCTCACCTTCAGGAACCGTGATTCTCCACTGATCCAACAAACAAAACATACCATCAGTTTGACTATACAGGAGCTAACTTAACCCTTTCATGCATGAATTATGAGAACCTTAATCAAGATTTTTTTTTTTTCCTGAGTGTTTTTATTCCTCTTTAGGCATGAAAAAAAAAATGTGATTGAATTTTTTTTTAAATCAACCTGTTTTTCATGGAGCTACAAAAATGTCCACTCAGCTACACCATGAATTTTATTATTGAAGCAATGAAACGTGTATTTAAAACCCAATATCATCAAGTGATACAAAAACAGTGAAATGAAACCATGTTTAATGCTGCTAATCTGATGTTTTCTCACATTTTAACATATTCTAATACTAGTTATTACTCACTTCATGGAGATAATATGCAAAAAATAAATATTAACAATTGATTTCCTCTCAAGAACCAATCAAGAACAGCAAAGTTACAATAATGGTATGAATTGCAGTTTATGAGATGATGCGTAAGTGTCCACTGTGTTGGTTGATATGGAACTAAAACAATAAAACCCATGAATATACAAGAGAACAGCTGTAGAGTCATTGTCCACTGTAGTGACCACTATGCATGAAAGGGTTAATCTGTTCTGTTCAAACTAAGCGTTCAAAACACCATTAGTTTAACATCAGTACATTCTTAACCCGTAAAGACTCAAACACCAACCAAAATTATCTGCTGATGTGAAATGTTTCATAACTTCTGAACCACTAATCTTATCAATACGTGTAAATAACTGGTGTAAAATACAGTTTGTCGTCTTTTCATGGTCATCAGATATGACCCATTTGGACGTTCAGAGGCTCCATAGTAAACGTGGAAACACTGTCATCTTCTACAGCATTGATTCACCAGTAAAACCCATGGAGTTGGATCAATGACGGTGAATGGAAACACTTGTTTTATGTTCAATTAATGATATCTTCGCTGAAAAAGTCACTTGTCGTTCAGTTTTCTCTGTTTCTGATATAATATTCCTCAACTTAATCTGAGCTTTTATGAACATCTACATTCATGATCAGTAAATTAAATATCAGAACATACATGTTTTCCACCGAAAAACCACAAAATCCAGAGGATAATATATAATAAATGGTGATAAATCACTTGGGAAAGGTTAAATAATACTGAGAAAAAACTGTTTTGGACCTGCCACATAAGTAACACTGGGTCTTTCTGGGTGAAACTTAAGCTTCATTTTGACCAACTGTAATAAATAATTGTTTCCCTGACTCTGTCTTGTTTGGAGAGCTGTCAGGCTTGAGTGCGGCAAGATGAGATTATGATGACAGCCAAATAACAGCAGATGACTCCATGCCCAGGCTGAGCATGAAACCCTGACATCAAAACTGAATGTGATGTAATTAAATGCATTAATTAGTAATCCACACCACAAAACCTGTCAATGTGACTGCACTATAATCCATAACAAATGGATTTGGCCCACTTTGAGAAGCTGATCTGAAATCTTTAGGTTTAGGTTAGGACCCCATGATTGTCAACACTGAAAGAAACAGTGCTTGTATAACAATGTGTAGTGCAAAATAGTTGGTACAATTGGACACTTTTATTCAGAGTATTATTGACATTTCAGCAACTACACTGAACAAAAATATAAATGCACGACTTTTGTTTTTGCTCCCATTTTTCATGAGCTGAACGCAAAGATCTAAAACTTTTTCTATGTACACAAAAGGCCTATTTCTCTCAAATATTGTTCATAAATTTGTCTAAATCTGTGTTAGTGAGCACTTCTCCTTTGTCCTTTGCTGAGATAATCCATCCACCTCACAGGTGTGGCAGATCAAGATGCTGATTAGACAGCAGGATTATTGCACAGGTGTGACTTAGGCTGGCCACAATAAAAGGCCACTCTAAAATGTGCACTTTCACTGTATTGGGTGGTCCAGGGGGGTCAGAAAACCAGTCAGTATTTGGTGTGACCACCATTTTCCTCGCACAGTCTTCTTCATGAATTCTCTGAAACACCTTTGGAGATGGCTTATGGCAGAGAAATGAACATTCAATTCACAGGCAAAAGCTCTGGTGGAGATTCCTGAAGTCAGCATGCCAATTGCATATTCCCTCAAAACTTGTGACATCTGTGGTATTGTGCTGTGTGATAAAACTGCACATTTTAGAGTGGCCTTTTATTGTGGCCAGCCTAAGGCACACCTGTGCAAAAATCCTGCTGTCTAATCAGCATCTTGAAATGCCACACCTGTGAGGTGGATGGATTATCTCAGCAAAGAAGAAGTGTTCACTAACACAAATTTAGACAGATTTGTGAACAATATTTGAGAGAAATAAACCTTGTGTGTGCACAGAAATAGTTTTAGATCTTTGAGTTCAGCTCATGAAAAATGGGAGCAAAAACAAAAGTCGTGCATTTATATTTTTGTTCAGTATAAATTCCCTTTTCTATTTCTAACAGTTCCTGCAGGCAGAGGTACATAAGTGCTAACAGTTTTGTCAACTGAACTGCACACATTAATTAAACCACATTAAAAATATAGTCTGTGTTTTTTTTTATAAAGTGTGGGGACACTTTATACAATATCTTGACAATAATGATTTATCACACCTAATGAATGAACATGGAGAGAAATAGCTACACCCTCTGCATAGCCACATATCTATTTTTACCTCCGCCAAGGAACAGCAGAGGTAATGCTTTCATCGGGGGTCTGTCTGTCTGTTGGCAAGATAACTCAAAAAGTTATGGACGGATTTTGATTAAATTTTCAGGAAATGTTGAAACTGGCACAAAGAACAAATGATTACATTTTGGTGGTGATCAGGTGGGGGGGGTGCTGATCTGCCTTGGCAGAGGTCTGCGCTCTCCTAGTGTTTTTTTAGTACATACATAGACTTTTCTTCTTTTTTTCTCCTACCTTGTGAATGGACTCTTGTGTACTCATACTCTTGCTGAAAGTAAGTTTTGAACCACCCTGTTTATAAGTTGTTATTGTGTACTGTTGTAAAAAACACAAAACAAACCAAGTGTTCAGAGAATGCAAACCTCTGCCAAGCACCCTGAATGGTGTGTATGTGTGGATTGACTATTTCTTTTTAAATTAAACAGTTTCAAGGTTGTTCCATACAGCAGAAAAAGTTGAAGCTTGGAACCAGTCATGTGTATGTCAAATTATATTAAATTCCAATCAATATTTGTTGAGTTAGAATGAAAAATGTGTCGTAAATGGGATTTTCAATGTTAAATTGAAATGTCCACAGAGTCCGCATTCCACAGTGGATGTGGACAATTCTGTGCCAGATACACGATATTGTCATAAGCTACGGGTGGATCAAATTGGAGGCTAATCGGAGTTGTTTTGAATTTTTTATGAATTTTCGAAAATTGCTCATTGATGAGAGATAGGAAAATTTGAGATTTTGTGACCTTGCTGTGACCTTGAACTTTGGCCTAGTTGGCCCAAAATTTAATGGGTTCATCCCAGGGCCTAGGCCTATCTGTGGGTACAATTTGGTAAAGATGGTTGGAATAGTTTTCCCATAAAGTTGCTAACAAACAAACAAATACGCAAACAAACAAACACACAAAGCAAAGTGATCACAAAACCTCCTGGCAGAGGTAATCAACTAGAAAAATACTCGGAGAGCGCAGACCTCCGCCAAGGCAGATCAGCCCCCCCATCATCACCAAAACTGAATCATTTGTTCCTTGTGCCAGTATCAACATTTCCTGAAAATTTCATCCAAATCCGTCCATAACTTTTTTGAGTTATCTTGCTAACAGACAAACAAACAGACAAACCCAGATGAAAACTTAACCTCCATAAAAAGTTATGGACATATTTTCATGACATTTTCAGGAAATGTTAATACTGGCACAAGGAACAAATGATTAAAGTTTGGTGGTGATCGGGGGGGAGGGGGGACTGATCTGCCTTAGCGGATGTCTGCGCTCTCCGAGTGCTTTTCTAGTTTTACCTAGAACCTCAGAATATTTAAATCCTGAACATCCACAAACTAATCTAAATGAACTTTTGTGAAATATTTAACAAACTTAATTACAGGTTTTAAGTTTGAATGACTTTTCCTGTGAAATAATTAATTGTTACCGGTCAGTTATTCCTAAAATGTAAACTACATCGGGTTACTGATGGCTGTTTGTATAATGTAACCCATTTCCTCTGCCTTCATTCTGTTCGTCGAGCTTAAGAATGAAACTAAAACAGACTGCCTCCAGGCTTTAGCTCGCAAAGTGCACAGACATGCAAGAGGTATTGATCTAGCTTTAACTCCAGGACCGTATTATGACAGATCAGTGATTTCCAAAAATGTTAAACTTTTTTGTCTTTTGGTAATACTGTGCTTCAGTTTGCTAAGGAGAATAAATGTCCCTGTCGAGTACCCTGTTATAGGTCTGTGTTGAGCTTTATTTCTAGCCTGTGCAGAGGGACGACCTCACACCCTCAGATAAAGGTCAGCAGTAAAAAAAACCTTTGTGTAAATGAATGTCACCATGTGGCTGCCAGTCACATTTGGGCTTTTATTGTGCGTGTGCAGTAGTACCTGGTAGAGTGCATTATTTGGGTAGTTCTGCAGTGGAAAGCTGGGGGTCTGCATTTCCCCCTGGTCACCTTGGAGAAAGCCACCGGCTCCAGCTATTTCTGGCAGTGGGGATAGAGGGCACATCAGTACTACACACACCTCAAGGATACACCCTTAATACACCTCTCCACTACCACCCTCCCCACTTTCATTTCCCTCTTTATCCTCCGCCCATCCCTTTCATTTCAACACTCAATTTCTAGGTCAATCATATACTGCAGGAGAGACATTGTACATTATGTCAGAGTGTCGCTATTTTCTCAGTAAAACTTCCTTTGATCATCATCTTACCTAATGTGGTCTCTGGAGCCACAGCTTTGTAATGAGCCTTGAATCCCTGGTCTGTTTTTTCATCATTGGTGTCAAAGTAGACCGTCAGGCGGTTTGTAAGTGAGACCACAGGCTTCGGTTTAGTGTAGCCACAGTATTTACCTGCAAATGACAAAACAAACAGCATAGACAAAAGACACAGGTTATTTTTTTTCTTCACATGAAACGATATCACAAGGGATGAGGCTGATAATCCCATAGCGATAACCTTTTTGTATTTGTAATCTAATTTATTGTAATGTGTTTTGTGCAATTTTGTGTGAAAGTAAATAAATTGGTTTCTACACAGTTCTAAGGAGACCAAAGCCGCATCCACCCAAAGTTCTGTTGTTTGTCAAGTTTGTCACACTAAGGATCCACAGATATAGTTGTGTTATATGTCACCAGATGCATCTCCATGCAAAGAAAATGAGAATGTATAGGATTTGAATGTCTAATGTACAGTTTGTGAATTATTCAACAAAATGTACTATATGCAGAAAAAAAAATCTGTATATTATAGGCTTGGTTGGAAGACACACCACCTGTATCTGCATTTTGTATTTGTACAGTTGCACATAAAATAAAAAAAAACAAAACAGAACAATTATATCAATTAAAGGTAGATGCATACAATTGAAACAGATTTAGTAAAAATAACAAAAAATAACAAAAAAAATGCCATATCATATGGGCAAAAGCAATCCAATGCAATCATGTATGACGAGCTACTGAAACAAATAAAAATAGTATAATATATAAAAACAAAATCCAGATCAGTGGTTCAGTTTTGTTGCAAAAGTTAAAGCCACCTTCAGGTTTTTGTTACAAAACCTCTTCAATCTGTCGGATTAGTAGCATTTTTTATTTAAGCAACCACATCAAAACATACAAAAATCACAAATAAAACTAAAAACATACATATAAAACACAATACTAAATAAACATATTGTTATTGTTGCCCTTTATACTTACTTATCAACTAAATTTCATTTTCACTCAGTGTTTTTCTGAAAATTCAGTTGAACTTTGTGATACATTTGAATGGAATATACCACTTTTTTTGGGGGTGGGGGTCTTTAAAAATCGGTTATAGCACTACCATTTGTTTCATTTGTTTGATTTACACCAAATCTAGTATCATGGCTCTCCTCTAATATCAAACTGCATATCGTCGCTGTCAGGTGGAAACCACATAAGTCCATTTTTGGTCTTTTTTCTTTTTTTTTTTTTTTTTTTGTCATAAAACAATTCTATTGGTCAGTCTTTGCATTAGCCTGATGGTTTTTCAAATATTTAACCAATGAAAAGCATTGTGAATGGCTTGTGACTATACATCTCTTAACTCCATTCCCTTATTTAGAAAATGCATAATTTTTCCACTTTCCCGAAAAATTACCGTTTTGGACATAAGAGGTTTCCACCCGACGTTGACGATATTTAACATTTCAAAAAGGTCCCCTTAGAAATTTTTTTTAAAAGGCAGAATTTTTTCAAGCCATACTCACTCTAAAATTTCACTTTTGCACTGTATCTGGTTTAGTCCCTGCTGCCATTTAAAAAAAAAAAAAAAATCTAAATAATAACCAACTGCTGTTTGGACAAAAAAAATGATGAATGGAGTATCATTTCATCACAATTCATCAGGACATATTGAGCTCACTGTTTTGTTTTATTTTAAGTGGTTAGTAACACAGTACTGTGGCAGGGAAATATCAGTTTGTCTATTACCAGAGCCAATCGGTGCTGTTGTTATATCATGTCTAGACTAATAACTTGTTACATCCCGAGCAGTACCACAGTACAAGATAGCAAATAGGTCAGACTCAGACGCAGTGGAGATTTAGCTCACCCAGTAACATATCAGACTGCAATGCGGAAGATCGGTTCACTTCCTGGTTGAACGAGCACTTTTTTTTTCTAGATATTTTGAAATGGGGGTAAGGTGCTAGTAGGTAAATCCAAAATTAATATAAATACCAGCCACTGGGACAATGTTCAGAGTGCAGAATTCAGACCACAACACTCAATACACAGAACTGACACAGAACTGACAGAACTGAGAAGTCACATGGCACATCTATCATGTAGCTCCGCCCACCTTTTCCAGCCTCAATCTCACTGACTGCACAGAGCAAAGAACACCATAAAACAACATATAGAGTATTTAGAGCAATAATTCCATTTCTATACCACATACTATCACTAATTTGTTGTTTCTTAGAATCGGTTGCCACAGTACAGTGGAAGCAAAATGCACCAAAAAAATGCACTTAAGTATATGCCATATATCACCACAGTACTGTGGCAACAAGAGGATAATGAGTTCATGGAACAGTGTCTGTGATTGGCTCTAGTACAGATGCATTTGATTGGCTCTGTGGGAATAGACAAACATATTTCGTGCCACAGTACCTTTTTTTTCCTCCTTGTGAAGTACACTGTAAACACTGCAGTCTGGTTTTGAGATTTTAATGGTGGAGTTATTGCAGAGCGGTGTACAGCTACACACCAGCAAGATGTATGGATCAGTAGCTGTGTCTACTCATGGATGGATGGGCTGATGTGGGCATGACATCAAAACTCAATCCCCTCTGATTTGGATGGAAAAACAGCACTACAGTCTGAGAGAGCGAGCGAGCTGGTATGTTTATGTACATGTGGGTTTATAACTCTGTTTATCTCCTCTCATATTTTGATTTTCCTTTTTCCCATACTCACCAATGACTCCGAGTGAATCTTGAAGTGTGACAAAATCTCCTGTGCAGAGCTTGGTGTCCTCCAAAGCAAACTCCTCAAACCACAGTTGGATCACCTGCAACAAAAACACGCAGAAGGTGTTTCATCTTTCTCTTCTAAACACAAGTCGATAACAGACACAGGCAGCTGACGGGGAAGGTATATATGAAAGCTCCGAGTGGAAACAGGGTGCATGCGGTATGTGCCCTGGTATGTCTGTTGATTTGAGTTTATTGTAGGAAAACAGAGCCAAACAGAGAAGAAGGCAGCTACCGCATCAGCCATGCTGCCAGAGGAGGAAAAGTCAAGGATTTTATTTTCTCCTGTGGGCGTGAAGAGGAAAGCTGAGGAGAATGAAAGAGACAAGGCAGCCATCTGTCCTGAACACTGCCACTGCATTCATCCCAGCTGTCCTCCACTGCTTGGCCCCACATAAGACATTTTCCCCAACAGAGGGATGACGAACTTCACTAATGACTAGACATCAAACAAAACCCATAAACAACCACAAAATGGAGACATTAGAGTTTTGGTTTGCTCAGACTCAATGTGTTAAAAGAATTTAAGGTGAATATGTTACAAGTAAATTCTATTTGTTTCAAGTAAGCTATTTTTTTTTTATGTCAGTTGCTGTCAGTCTATATCAGAGGTGTCAAATAGGGATGGGAATCGAGAACCGGTTCGTTTTGAGAACCGGTTCCCAGTAGCTTGATTCCTTGGAATCGTTTGCCTGCCTGCTCAACGATTCTGCTTATCGATTCCGCCTTCGTTGTGCATGCGCGATGACGTCACACGTACGCTGCATTGTTTTGGTCAGAAGGTAGCCAACATGGCGTTGAGGCAGAAACTGTCTAAAAAGACGACACCAGGTCCATTTACTTGGAACACTTGCAAAGCTTCCATGTCTTCAAAAGGGTGGAATCCCTCCAATTTGTTCAAACATTTGTCCACAGCATGTGATTAATTTACAGGAATGTCATGTAATTGATACTCTACTTAGCGGCGCTTGTGAATGTAGCGGCAGAGTGAACGCCGGGCCGGTTCCGGTGTGGGCAACAAACATCATAACTCCTCAAATACAAGTTTCTGAAGGGAAGAAGGGAAAGGAAATGAGGTGCACAACAACAGGAGATGAGCTGAACCGGTTCCACGTCGTAGAAATGTGGCAATAGAGAAATTAGTAAAGCGTCTTTAGTTTCACTTTCATTGTACGCCCCCCACCCACCCCCGAACCAGGCGTCATCTGTTATTATTACTTGTACAAACTGTATATGTTATATTTTCTGTGCAGAGATGGAAATATAAAAGACAGTTACTGCAAACACACCTGTTTGTACCCTTTTATTCCCTCACCCAATGAGAATCGATAAGAGAATCAATAAGAGAATCGATAAGGAATCGGAATTGTTAAATTCTTAACGATTCCCATCCCCAGTGTCAAACATGCAGCCCGGGGGCCAAATCCGGCCAAAGGGTCCAGTCTGACCCCTGGGATGAATTTGTGAAATGCAAAAATTACACTGAAGATATGAATCATTTTAGTTCAGGTTCCACATACAGACCAATTTAATCTCAAGTGGGTCGGATCAGTAAAATACTATCATAATAACCTATAAATACTCACAACTCCAAATTATTATGTTGTTTTACTTTATTTTTACTGTATTAACAGTAAAACAAACTATCATTTCACAAAAATGTGAATAACCTGAAAAAATATGAACATTTTGAAATGTCTGAAGTGCAAGTTTACCAATGTTCTGCCTGTTATTAAATGTTTTGTGTATTTATAGATCCACTGTGATCTGTAAGTTGTAATTTACATGTGTGAATGACAAACTGAGACAGAATATTGTTAAAATTGCACTTAGTTTTCTTAAGAAATGTCAGTTTGTTCACGTTATTCACATTGTTTTAAAGGATAGTTGGTAGATGTAAACATTTTCATTGTATAATTTTACATATTTTGCTCTACAACATGGAGGAAAGTTTGGAGTTGACATTATTTATGTATTATTATGTTATTATTTCACTGGTCTGATCCACTTCAGATCAAATTTGGCTTGATGTGGCCCCTGAACTAAAATGACTTTGACACCCCTGATCTATATGGTAACACAGCTGATTTTTTAATGTGGTGATATACACGTCATAACCAGTGTTGTGCAAGTTACTTCCAAATAGGGCTGAACGATATTGGACAAAATTTCACATCTCGATATTCATGCCAGATATCTCGATATCAATATGATATGATATGACTACGGGTTCGGTGAAAACCAAGCATTTTTCAGAAAAATGCAAACATTATAATACAAAAGAATGTGGAAAGTGCAGTTTCCAACACCATCAACTGGTGTTGGAATTGAACCCAGGACCTTCTGTCTGTGAGGCACCAGAGCTGCCCACTGCACCACTGTGTCACCCACAACAGGATGTATACATGTAAATGTCAAAGTCATGTGACACTACCGTTTGTTCTTTTTGACATGTCTATATGAAGAATACATGAGTAAATAGTTCTGTTTAATGTGTCTGATTGAATGGCAGTTGTTTGTGGTCAGTAGATGTGTTCAGAGGAGAGAACCTGAGCCCAACATTCGGAAGAACCCACATTAACAGCTTAATTCCATCAAATATGCATTTTTGACCATTTAGGTGACCTTTGACTTATAATTTGACCTTGACACTACACCTTTTGTAGTGCAAAGCACTCTGAAGACATGACATGTCTCAAAAAAAAACATTTAAGGGCCCAGCATGAGCAGATTGTTACATTGTACTTTATCAAAAGTGAAGAAGGTTTGAAAAAACCCCACATTTTCAGGGATGAAAAAGTAATTTTCGGGGTGGGGGGGTTTGGATGAAAATTAAAAAAAAAAAATTTGCACAGGAGTGCTCAGAACATGTTGTTGCATCAGAAAATCAGGGCTAAAGTTGAATCTGAAAATTTTCCTGAAATAAGCCCCCCCCCCCACTGTAGATGACCAGAAGCAGAGTACAGAGTTAACTGGCAGAGGTTTTGGAGGAGCAGTGATGCTGATCTGTGTCACCTTATCAGGGTCCACGCTGATGTGCCAGGTACAACTCTTGCCGTTGTCATAGCTACTGGGGTAGTTAAAGCTGGTGAAGGTGCCAGAATCTCCGGACAGCTCCTGTGGACCACTGCAGCCCGAGTGCAGACCTGACAAAGGACGACACAGCACATGATGTTAGATATCATCACCTTCTTAAAAATAGTTGACAACATTTTTTCAAAAAAATCTGAAAATCGTGACTTAGACTATGATTTTAAGAGGGTAATGATATTGTAAATATTAGCGACATAAATCCAACTTTATTGAATGTGAAGACAAAATAAAACAAGTACCTTTAGTACCTCTTCCAAGCTTATATTTGTTTATTTTTTGTCTTAATTCTGCAAAAAGTCACTTTGGCAGTAAATGTACTTTTTAATGAGTATCCACAGACTCTTTTTCATGCGTCAGTGCACTGGTGTACGTATGGACTCTGTGGAGATTACAGCAAAAAGAACTTCCAGGTGATAAACTTGGCAACATAAAATAAAGTATTATTACTGATGATTTATGCACAAACATCAACTTGACCATTTAAGAGAGAAATGCTTTCTGTAAATTTCAATGATTCAAAAGCACCTCATGGCATCTGCAGAGCTGAATTAGAATCGATTGAGATGCCATGGTAACGGCATTGATTATACAGTATGTTATCAATGTCATCCTGTTTTTCCCTCATTGCTTGTGCAGCTTCTGTGAAGAATCTGGAACACAGTGTGTTTAACAAACGCAGGAAAATACAGAATACTGTTAAGTTTTCCACATAATCCCAATGTGTTCGTTGTGTACGACAAGGACTCCAGTATGAATGCGGTGACCCATTTAATGCATTTCATGAATATTTGATACTACACATAAATACATCATATGACAGACACCAGTGTCCAAGCATCCTCACTTCTCAAAGAGCGTCTTATGAGTAAACACATTTGTCACACGGGCCTTTATTGAGATGTGTGTAGCACTCTAATGACTTGTAATGCTAAAAGCAAATTGGTTTAGCAAATATTCATTTCACTATTTTACTCCCCTGATGCAAACACAAACAGTTTAGCCTGTTCAATTAACAAAGGCAAAACAAGGCAGCAGGAATGAGTCCAGTTCCTTTCACATGCATTCACTCCTATTTCACACTGAACCACTTACGTTTTTTTCCTCTTGCACAGGGCCAGAATGAAAAATAGGTTCTCTTGATGAAAAGTGAAATTGGTTCCAGAATGGAAAAGCAGAGAAGGGACTGTCGTGTGTTGTGTAAAATGTTACAGGTATGACACGTGCAGGGCTGTTGGGTAACGCGTTATTCAAGAAAATGGTGAGACATTTTGTTTATAGTCGTCAAGGAGAAAAGCAACAATAGCAAACATAACAATACACCACTGCATGCTTTTGGACGTGTGGTTATGTTCTGTGTATGTTACGTCCTTACGAGAGGTTTAGAATCGTAAATAATAATGTACATGTAGCTCAATAGAATTATTTATAGGACTTAATAATATGCGTCTCAAGAAATGGGTTAAAAAAAAAAATTATGTATACGCACAAACACACATATACATACATACAGCAGATATACAATACATATAAGTCAACAAAACAACACATCAGCAGAGGAAAACAACTGATGTGACATTTGTCGTTAAGCAAAGGATACTCCAGATATGTTATGCTTTTTAGTGATGCTCATTTATTCATAGTTTTATTGCAAATTATTATTATTATTATTATTATTATTACCCCACCCCCCGAAGGGAAGGCAAGGGGCATTGTTTTTGGTTCAGCAGCAAAACTATTGGTTGAATTTATACCAAATTGGGTTTATAGATTACCAGTGACCCAAAATAGATCTGATTACATTTTGGGAACAGAAGGTCAAAGGTCACATTTTTAAGTAATTTTTTAATTCTTTTTTTCCCCATTTACTTATAATGGCTGAAATTTCAAATGTCTATAAAAACATTAATTTTGTTTCAATTTACTTCAAACTTGGCACACATATATAGAGGCAATTGATATTCTGACATCACCACACTACACCGATGTCACAATAGACATGATGACATCAGCTGGATCGATGCCAAAATAAGCTACAATCCAATGCAAGGGGCGGGGTTTGTTGTGCCTGGCACCACTTATTATTATTATTATTATTATTATTATTATTATTATTATTATTATTATTATTATTATCCTCATAATGGCTGAATTTTTCTTACATTTTTTGTATGATTTTACTTTAGGAAAAGTTGAGGATGATATGTGCATTTAGTTTGAGATATTATTTAAAGCTGTGAAACTTCTTCACAGTGAGTGATGCATTACTGTCACATCCAACACTAAATGTTGCACATGTTTGATAAAGGTTCTCCGCTCAAAAAATAAATCTAAAATATACTGTTATGTCAATAGGTTCCACACAACTGTGTTAAGATACTATTAAGATACTTTATTTACTAATTTATTGTTTTAATTGTGTTATGACCCTGCGTTATAATCTGTCTATTAATGTATATATTTTCTGTTATTGTGTGTGTGTGTTCTCCTCCAGCCCTGTAGGGGTGCTGTGCCCTTTCGTGTCTGTCTTGTTTTATGTCGGTGAAGCTGCAGATTGGTGGCGCAGATTACCCAGCCCCTTTAAAAATGGCCCAGGATCCAACAGTTGGCTGTCTCCTTGCCTGCTGCCAGCTCCCAACCGCATTTCCTGCATGTGTGATTGTCAGTCATCGTGTGTTCGTGTGTGTTAATGCAGAAATTGTACGTAGTTGTAAATTGTATTTTATTGTAAATTCGATCTTTTTTTCTGGTAGGGGAGGACGGCTCTTTTGTTTCACCTTTTCTCCTGTTTTTGGTTAGGGAGTTTAGGTTAGTTTCCTGTATTTTATTTCTTGCATTTATTTTGGATTAGGAAATTTAGTTTTGAACTTTGAAGAAGACTTTTTGTTTGTTGTTTTAGCCGAACCCTCCCCTAACCTTCCTTTAGTTGTTTAAAAATAAATATTGTGAACTTTAGTTTTTGACTGACTTGTGTGCTTGGGAGCTGGGAGGGGACAAAGAGCACATATTCTCAGTGCCAATGAAAACGCAACACTTGAATGTGTTTTATTGTTCCTGAGCTGCATCAATATGTTTAAGTTTCACCTGTATAAGATAATCCCAGACAATGTCTTAACAACCTGAGACGGGTTGAGCTATTGTCACGCTTGAATGAACTTGTCTGCATTCATAAGACTTGTTTTTCTCATTGCTCAGCAAGGAACTGCTCAACTTAAGGAATTGTGGTCAGTTAAGGAGTGGTCATGTTCTGTATATAAAGCAGGGGTGTCCAAACTTTTTGTCCAGAGGGCCAGATCTGATAATGTGGACATTGCCAGGGGCCAGTGGTCCCTTCAGACATTTTTTAAACAGTAAAAATTACATATAAATGCGCTGTTCTACAACAATTTTATTTTCATTGTCACAATATTGTTTTTTTAAATGGCAGTGTAACCAAATCTAAGCCACTCAGGTGTGAACAAATAGAAAAAAAAAAAAAAAAAACAATTCTGCCTTCCTTTCACATCTGGAGTCAGATAACATAGAACAAACTGTACAGCGTATCTTAAACATCCAAGTTGATAAAAATCTTAACCCCACATTCATTTTAAACATGACTTATATGAGTAATCATTACTCATATATTACTCAGTAATGTAAAGTCTGTTAACGTTTAAGATTAAAACAAATGACTCTTACTCTTTGAAAAAAACATTCAGAAAGTAATATTTTGTGTCACATCTATAAGTACATAACACCAGCAGTTAGAGGCAACTAACCTGGCAACTTGGTAGCCTGCCTTGGTGGTGAATTCATTGAACTCACAGGTTCACATGAAAAGTCACTGTTGTGAGTTTAAAGCAGCTTGAATTTGCTTCACTTTTTCGGAACGCTTACTCCCTGCTAGCTTGTCGTATGCGTTAGCATGTTTTGTCTGCTCGTGTCTCTTTACATTGAATTCCTTAAACAAGGCAACAGTCTCTTGACAAATTAGGCAAACATAATTGCCTCAATTTTCAGTGAAAAAAAATTGTAATTCCCATCTCTCCTGGAAGCGGCGGCCCTCACTGTCAACTTTCGTTTTTTTATTTACAGGCGCCGTGGTTAGAAATTAGCGAAAAAGGGTTCACGGTAAGGTCACAGAGCCAGATAGAGTTAGAGTGGTGCTGCCACCATGAGGTGAAAGGAGAAACTGCATTTTGAACCTTTTATGATTCATGTACTCGGTTCAACAGTCCAAGCGGGCCATAAATAATACATTATAAAACTGAAGCTGTGGGCCGTATAAAATCTGACCGCGGGCCGTGATTGGCCCCCGGGCCGGACTTTGGGCATGCCTGATATAAAGCCAAGCTGAAAAGCACGAAAATTATTTGCAATAACTCAGCGATGCCTAGACTGACACGTGACCAAAGATGCCATGCTATGGGGCTCCTGGAGGCCGGAATCTCTGCTTGGCAGGTGGCGCGCCGTTTTGGACGCAATGTGTCCACCATAGTCAGGATGCAACAGAGGCATGAAGAAACTGGCTCAACTGCAGACGGACCTCGCCCTGGACGAGCACGTGTGACCACGCCACAGCAGGATCACTACACTGAGCTGCAGCACCTCCGGGACCGCTTTGTGACTTTTGGTTCTGGGGTTCCTTGAGTTTCTTTCTTTATCCTTATTTTTTGTCAACAAATTTGGATGTGATTTTTTTTATTTTTACTGTATAGAAATGGCCTATGATTAATTCCAAAGATCTTATGGAATAAAAATCCTCATCGATTTAAAAAAATATAAGAATCTTCAAATATTCCCTCCCGATGAATCCTTCCAAGTTCACAAACAATCCAGTGGTGCTTTCCACCTTTAAGATTTGGTTTCAGTTTAGGCGCCACTTTAAATTTTTGTCGACCTCCACCTTCATACCTATAACTAAAAATCATCTGTTCCCCCCTTCACTTATGGACTCCACTTTTATGATTTGGCAGAACCAAGGCATTAAATGTTTCAGAGACCTCTATAAAGATGGTATCTTTTCTACATATTCTGATCTGATGTTAGATTTCAATTTACCAGCTAACCATTTGTTTCGCTATTTCCAACTACGACACTGTGCCTCCACTCTTTTTACAGGTTTCCCTTCTCTTCCAGCCAAACAACCATGGGACGATCTTCTAACTTTGAAACCCAAAGAGAAATCTCTTATATCAAAATTTACACACAGTTAATTTCATTTGATGATGATTTGATGACTAAAGCTCGAATTTCTTGGGAAGGTGAATTAGGCTTAAACCTCACAGACCAGCTATGGGATAAAGCTATCCTTAGTATACGGTCCAGCACACCATGTGCTAGATTACAACTTATTCAGTTTAAAGTGTTGCATAGAATCCATTTATCAAAATCTCGACTCTTTGCAATCTATCCAAATATTGTGGACCAGTGTGACAAGTGTCAAGGATCTCCCTGCAACTTAACCCATATGTTCTTTTCCTGTCCTAAGTTACTGAAATTTTGGGGTGATTACTTTATGATCATGACTAATATTCTTAGGAAAAATATCAATATTCACCCTTTTATAGCGATATTTGGGCTCCCTGTTGACTCCTGTCTTAACCAAATAGAGTCTGATATAATAGCTTTTACATCCCTCCTTGCAAGACGATGTATCTTATTTTTGTGGAAGTCTCCTAAACCCCCGTCTATTTCATTTTGGCTTAGAGATGTTATGTTTTTTCTTAAATGAGAAAAGATTAGACTCTCACTACAAGGCTCCTCAACTAAATTCTTTAATAAATGGCAATCTTTTTTAGATTACTTTCAGTCTTTACAAACGTTGCCTTCAGATTGATCTCTCACACCTCCACCCTACTCTGTTTTATTATTGTTTAGGTATTGTTGTTTTTTTGTTGTAATTTGTTCTGTCTACCAATTATTGTCACATTTGATACATCTAGGTAATGTCTAATATTTAAAAGTAAACACAGGTATCTACAAGCTATGATTTTTTTTTTTTTTTTTTCTTTTATTTCCATTAGCTCAATTAATATTCTTGTACACCACAGATTTGATACTACTTGTACTTATTTGATTTTCTACTGCTCAGAGACTGTTGTGATGTTCTTGTTTCTGCTGTTGCCCCTTCTCGGAGGGCCTTGGGGTTGGATTGGGAATGGGGAAAAATGATATAAAAAGGCAATGTATAATGAATGCATTGTATTTATGCTCCTTTGTATGCTCTGTTACATTGCTCATAAAAAGATAAATAAAAATAAAAAAAAAAGAATCTTCAAATATTGCATTTTCATTGGCACTGAGTATATTATCTACGTCCTGGTAAACCCCTAGGCCGGGACGTAACAATTGTTAAGACACTTTATTCTTTAACATGGACTCAATTAAGTCAAATAAGATGTACATAACTTAACTGGTACACAAATTAACTAATAAAAAAAGTGGTGCCAGGCACAACAAACCCCGCCCCTCGGACATATTGTATCTTATTTTGGCTGATCCAGCTGATGCCATCATGTCTATGCGTGTGCTAATGTCAGCATAGACATAGCCAGCATAGACAAATTTCAGCCATAATAAGTTAAAAAAAAAAAAAAAAGGGAAAAAAAAACCTGATTTTAAAAATTCATAAAAATTTTTTTACTTTGACCTACAAAATGTAATCACATCTACTCTGAGATAGTGCAAACTCTAAACCCAATTTGGTAGGAATTCAACCAATAGTTTTGCTGTTAAAGTGTTATAAAATCAAATAAAGAAACAAACCGAGCCAAAAACAATACCCCTTGCCTCTCCTTCAGGGGGAGGGGTAAAAATACATAATTAAGTAATATATGCTCAGTGCAGTTATCCACACATTATTGGACTTGAAGTCTATACTAAGAGGTAAAGTATTTGTGAAATTATTTAACCCATAAAGACCCCGTGTTACTTTTGTGGCAGTTCCAAAATTATTTTTTTCTCTATATTTAACTTTTCTTGAGTGATTTATCACAATTTATTGTAACACAATCCTCTGTATTTTGTGTTTTTTCAGTGAACATCCTGTACTTTCCTATATTTAATTCACTGATCATGTACAGGGTGGGGAAGCAAAATTTACAATGAACATTTAGTTGTTTTTTCTCAGCAGGCACTACGTCAATTGTTTTGAAACCAAACATATATTGATGTCATAATCATACCTAACACTATTATCCATACCTTTTCAGAAACTTTTGCCCATATGAGTAA
The DNA here is from genome assembly GCF_902148855.1 of Sphaeramia orbicularis. Classification (NCBI taxonomy): domain Eukaryota; kingdom Metazoa; phylum Chordata; class Actinopteri; order Kurtiformes; family Apogonidae; genus Sphaeramia; species Sphaeramia orbicularis. The sequence continues at coordinate 48,768,922 of NC_043957.1, forward strand.
TCAGGAAAGCAAACGTCAAAGAGTGTGTGATTTGCTGAATGCACTCGTCACACCAAAGGAGATTTCAAAAATAGTTGGAGTGTCCATAAAGACTGTTTATAATGGAAAGAAGAGAATGACTATAAGCAAAACTATTAGGAGAAAGTCTGGAAGATACTATTAAAGAAGAATGGGAGAAGTTGTCACCCGAATATTTGAGGAACACTTGCGCAAGTTTCAGGAAGCGTGTGAAGGCAGTTATTGAGAAAGAAGGAGGACACATAGAATCAAAACATTTTCTATTATGTACATTTTCTTGTGGCAAATAAATTCTCATGACTTTCAATAAACTAATTGGTCATACACTGTCTTTCAGTCCCTGCCTCAAAATATTGTAAATTTTGCTTCCCCACCCTGTAGATGTTTATAAAAGTCCAGATTAAACTTGAGGGTTATTATATCAAAAACAGAGAAAACTGAAGAAAAAGTGTCTTTTTCAGTCCAATCTGTCATTAACTGAACATAAACCCAGTGTCTCCATCCACTGTCATTGATCCAACTCCATGGGTTTTACTGTTGAATCAATGTTGTGGAGGATGACAGTGTTTCCATGGTAACTACGGACCCTCTGAAAGGCCAAATGGGTCATATCTGATGACCATGAAAAGATGAATAACTGTATTTACACCAATTATTGACATGGATTAATAAGATTAGTGGATAAACAGTATTAAACAATTTAGATCAGTAGATGGTTTTAGTCGTCGGTGGCTGTTTGGGTCTTTATGGGTTAAAACAGGTAAAAGGAGACCACTTTACATTCAGTTTTAAGTAAGTAAGCTTCATTTCATATATGCAAATACAAAACAGCCCATTATCTGCCTTCACATACTGTGTCACCACTGTATTTAATAAGCAGTTTTAAGGCATATGAACAAACATTTCTGTTTTATAAATTGTAGGGATGTCAATAACTAACTAGTCAAACCATCTGTTAACCAAGTCCTGAAATATTCTGACTATACTTGAAAAGAACTGCCTCTTAACTGATGATCTGGAACACACGAAGCGCAGGCATGGAAAGGTGTTGGTTTCAAACGTGATACAGTAAAGAAACGGTACGTGTTTTCTCGCACCATTTTTCTTATGTAAGACAATTATGCAAGGATTACTGAATGCTTTGAAGATATATGACTGGATTACTTTTTATCTTATCTGAGGTTTAGGACTTATCACCATGAAAACTATTTCGTTTTCAGTCAAATTATGGGAAGCTGTTACAGTGAACAGAAGTGTGTAAACAAATAACACAGTACATTATGTTATCGAGGCAGTTTAAAAGTTTCAAACGTACAGATTTCTTACACACTAAATTTGCCAGTGTAAAAAAATGCAGTGTCAAAGTATTTTAATTCTTTCGGAGTTATTCCAACAATGGACAGAGTAAAATTTAACCTGATAACTTCCAGTGTTGGTGTAAATAATTGGAGTTTACAGAGGTTTTACACTATCAGTGTCATATATTCAGTGTTAAAGTAAATTGACTCTCTCAAAGTTAATTCAACACCGATAAGAGCAAGATACCTTTCAGTGTTCAAAAATAATGACTCTGAAAAGCCCCGCCCACCTACCTCCGTGCTCAAACTGAGTGAGAAGTTGGACTCTGGCGTCGCCATCTTCCTCGCATCGAAAAATTGCATTTGTAAGTTTGTGTAAATAAACTATTGCTTTTGTTATTTCATCCGAGCAGATTCTGTGTGCAAGAATAAAGTTACGTCGTCACTGTTGGGTATGTGTTTTCAAATACCGAATTTCAAATGGAAAATGTGATATCGGGTCGGCGGCTTTCATTTTATATGTCATTTTATGTTTACTTTTAATTACAATATTTCATTTTTACTTAGAATAAATTGGGAACAGAAATAATTGTATCTTTTTTTCACCCCTGCAGACACTGGGACTATAGTACATCACATGTAACACCGGTAGGAGGCAGTTAGAAATCAACACTCTTTGGAGTAATTTAAATATCAACATGTTGTGTTAAGTAGGTTTAACACTGGTAAAGTTATTTCTTAACACTTAACTCTTCAGTGTTGAATGTGAATAACACTATGGGTGTTACTTCTCACATAGTGTAAAACTTGATTGACACTAATTAGTGTAGTGTAGTGTAAAATATGAACTCTTACTAGAGTAAAGTTGACTCTGAAATGTAACTCTATGTTCAGTGTAAATTTTACACTTTGTAGATAGGGACCATATGTTCACTGAGGTAGTGTTAAAATGAACTCTTTAAGTGTTATATAAACACTGGCGATTTTACTGTGTACATTTAAGACCGCATCCACTTGAAAATATCAAACTGTGTAGCCACAAAAGAATGAGATAGGAAATACTTTATACATGTGTATTTATGGAACTTTATTCATATACATTTTTAATTGGTTTTAAAATGTCACATGAAAATACGTCTTATAAGGAGTATCTCTACAGTTTAACTTGTATGTGTTTTTGTATTATTGAGCAGGATGTGCAATTTTTTTTCTTTTCTAACTGACCTTTGACAAGTTATGTAACATTTGAAAAACGTAGACAACTGCATTGTATTCTACTTTTTTTTTTATTATTATTATTATATTTTTATGAAAAATTATCTTTATACTAATTTACACGTCAGTTGCAGCACCTGAAGATGACACTTCTACTTACACAGACAGAAAAACATTCCATTATTGATTTGGTTGGTTTAATTTTTATCTCCAAAGCTGAGTTAATGCATCACAGGGTCAGCAGAAGCACTTTCAGTGGATCTGAGAGCTGATTATTTGTGTTTCCGCACTCACCTTCTCCTTCTTTAGGAGTATCAACAAAGTGGAGGACCACAAAGGCGATGGCGATGGCGGTCATCGCCACGAAGAGGAATATCAAGCACTTTTCCAGGGTGGTCATACCCTTGGAGCGACGGCCCTTCTCCACGTCCATTCTCCTCACAGCTGGTCACTCACACTAGACTGTGTCTTCTCCACATTCACCACACTTTTACAAACTCAAGGAGTGATATTTATCTGAACTGTGATAGCGTGGATGAACCTTGAGCTTTGTCAGATTGCAGCGTACCGGCCTTGGAGCAAAGTGGTTGAGCCATAAATCGTACAGTAACATAAAGACAAGGTAATGAGTATTGATAACGTGGTCATTAGAGGTCATTATATCTGACAATGGAAACTGATTGAAAATGAAGGTAAAAGGCCAGAAAAGCTAGTTGTACATGACAAATTTGATCATTATTAGAAGTCCTCTGAAATATGGAACTAATCAACATTTAAGTTCACTTGAAACAGTGTTTTAGTTCCAACATGTAGTTTCAGTGATGACCACGCACAACTACTAGATGGTGTGACCAACTACAACAAGACAGGAAGGAAAACCATGTAACCTTCTGTAATAATCAAATATCTTTCAAATAGGCTTTTTTTTTTTTTTTTTTTTTTTTTTTTTTTTAGCTTTTTGCAGATTATTTGGTTCTTTGGAGGGTTTGGGTTTGTCTTTTGTTGCAGTTTTTTTTTTTTTTTTTTTACTACAACCAGGCAAAACCAGCATGTTCTCAGCAAATTATCCTAAAAAGTGATGACTGAATGTTTTATAGCTCCCCCATAAACAAAACTCAGTATGATATTAAAGTTAACAGAATGTACTGTGCCTTGAGATTATGACAGCCAGGGTGGCCAATGAGGGCAGAGAGAGCTTACTTTTATTTGTTTATAAGTCATATTTTTGTCACTTTATACGTTTTGCAACCTTTATGGAAATTCAGTAAACGTATGTATTAAAACCCTGCATATGATCAGAGTTTAATAAGCTTTTTTAGTGTGTGTTTTCAGGATTCTATGTGCAAATGTGGAACTAATAAAATATTAAACTAGTGGACTCAGAGAGCTTAGACCTCTGTCAGTGGGTCTAAATAGTTTTCTTGTCATACCACAATATTATTAAACCACAAACAAACGACAGCTACACCCACCAGTGTGCTTTTTTATGCTGTGGTTTGCTGAGGAAGCATTAGGTAGAGCAAGTACGCAAAAAGCTGCACTCTAAAAGGCGATACTTGTAGTTACTTAAATCATATTAGCATACTTTATTAATTTATCACTCTCTGGTTGATTTAACTCATGTACTTTGAAAATTTACTCATTTTCTGCTAATGAAGTACACAGTTAAAAACAGAGTGTTGTTATGACCCTGGGTCATAATTTATCTATTTATATTTATATGTATGTGTTTTCTGTTTAGTGTGTGTGTTCTCCCCCGTCCTGTAGGTGTGCTGTGCCCTTTTTGTTTCCGTTTGTTGCAGGTTTCTGATTGGTGGAGCATGATTGCCCAGCCCTTTAAAAATGGCCCTGGAACTTCTGTCCTCGCTCGCTCTTGCCTCCTGTCAGCTCCCAACCCTGTGTTCGTGTGTGTGACCGTCAGTCTTCGATCCTGGAAAAATCTGATTGTTTGTAGTTGTAAATAGTTTTGTTAAATTGAACCTTTTTCTGGTAGGGGAGGTCGGCTCTTTTGTTTTCACCTTTTCTTCTGTTTTTGTTAGGTAGTTAGGTAAGTTTTCTGTATTTTATTTCCTGCATTTATTTTGGTTAGGTAAGTTAGTAAATTGTAAAAGAAGATATTTTGTTTGTTGTTTTAGCCGCTCCCTCCCCTAACCCTTCCTTAGTTGAACAAGATACTGATAATAAATATTGTGAATCTTAGTTTTTTGACTGACGTGTGTGCTTGGGAGCTGGGAGGGGACAAAAGTTGAGCACATTATGTTCGCCCTGGTGAACCCCTAGGCCGGGGCGTAACAGTGTCAATTTAACTCTTAGAGAGTTGAATTTAACTCAGTTTCAGATAACATTTGGTCCCACTTAAAATTAGAGTAAAATTTACTTTATGGCCAGTGTCAAATTTTCAGAGTTAATTCTATTCAATTCAGTGTCAAAATGAACAATGAAATGTGTAAAAATATTTAACACTGTGGTGTTTTCGTACTGTTAAGTGTAATATGATTGCACTTAATAGAGGTTTTTTTTTTTTTTTTTTACTCCAAATTAAGTTTGAAAATGACTTGATAATGTTTTAGTATTTTTTTCTCTGTAGTGTTATTTTTGTCATCATTTTGCATTCTTCACCAATATTGAGACAATGTAGAATTGAAGGGGTCCCCAAAGTGGGGGTCATGAGGGGCACAGGTTTGCTCTATGGGTTTCACTTTTCCTAGAACATGCATTACCTGTTGTAATGGCTAAATTACTTATATCCATGTATATTCATACATATTTGCATGTATTTTATATATCATATAGGCTTCTAACTCTATTCCAGATATTTTCACGTGCATACACATGCCACTGTGTGTTATAGAGCAGTTCTGACCTCTTCTGTGTTGTGTCCAGAGTAGAAGGCCAGGCCGACACCTGGGTAGGATAGAGAGGATTTCTCACAGGGGTCTTATCCCTAAGTTCCTGGCACTAACCAAAACACTTTGGACCAGGGGTGTCAAACTCATTTTAGTTCAGGGGCCACATTCAACCTAATTCGATCTCAAGCGGGCCAGACCACTAAAATAATAGCATAAAAACCTAGAAATAATGACAACTCCAAGTTTTTCTCTTCATTTTTTGTGCAATAAAAAACATTAAATTATGAAAATATTTACATTTACAAACTATCTTTTCACAAAAAAGATGTGGATAATCAGAAAAAAATTTAATTTCTTAAGAAAAATAGGCTACATTTTAACAGTGTTATGCATCAACTTATCACTTGTACATGTGCATTACACACAATGTTACACAAACATAATATTGTTGAAATTTTGAAGTTTGGAATGTGTAACTAAAATAAGAATGTCTGCAATATTATGTATCAATTTATTAACGCAACTTACAAATCGAATCTACAAATCCACAAAACATTTAGTAACAGACAGAATATTGTTAAAATTATACTTAATTTTCAGGTTGGTCACATTTTATTGTAAGTGTTATTAGACTGTTATTTTACTTTAGATCACATTGGGCTCAAACCAGTTCAACACCTTTGACTGTTAATATCTTCAGTGTAATTTTTGCACTCCATAAAATCATGCCACGGGCCAGATTGAACCCTTTGGCGGGCCGGTTTTGGCCCCCGGGCCGCATGTTTGACACCTGTGCTTTGGACACACCATAATTTTTTCATGGGAGACAGAAGACTACATTGTTACTTGTGTTTTTGGGTTCAGACAGCCTCAGCCTTTGTCTGAGGTGTGTCTCTTTCTTGGAGCTCCAATAAAGTGAATACTTGTGACGCTGAACGCTTGAACTGACCCTTCTTTATTGAAGACGAATTAGTAGAGTATTATTTTTCCATAACACTGTGAAAGTTTAAAGTCCTCCCCCTATGGTATTTCCATAGCGTCTACGCGACAATCAGGCATTATTCTGCCTAGAGGTTTGACTAATGGTGTCACATTAATACAAAAAAAAATAAAAAATAGGACCAATGACCCTGTAGCTTACCGGCCAAATTAAAAGCTTTGGGAAATGTATCCAGATGCCATTTATTATCACTCAGTTATGTGTATTTATTCTATTACAGAAATAACCCATGTTTTGGTCATATTCCAATCAGATCTGTAAAAAATTCAAATTCTAACTTGATATCATTGATACTTACTGATTTATTGGATCAATCCACTTCCTATCTGTTATAATGGGAAAATTTGTCAAAGTGGCACCAAATCCAGAATCAGAAAAATCAGAAAAAAATGAAAACTAATAAAAACTAGCAAACCTGCTCTAAAAACGAATTAAAACTAACTGAATTAGAGAAAAAAAAGTCAAAACTAAATAAAACTAAACGATAATGAAAAATCCAAAACTCTTTTCACCTTGGGATCCACAGGTGTGTTTCAGCTCTTCCACCAGTGTGGTTGGAGGTGGAATCACAGCCAGAATACCTGTTCTTGGAGCGGCCATTTTGAAACACCATGGCTGTTTCTCAGTATCAAGAACACAGAGTACGGTCTTGTGAACTCAGCAAGTACGGTCTCGGTCAGAACAGTCCCAGAGAATGGACTTCCTAAGAACACAAGTCTATCTGTAATTTGTGAGCTTTCCTCCCTTGTCTCTGCTGTATTTCCACCATCTGCTCCCTAACATATTTCCCCCAAATCACCACAATGTCACTCAATTTGATTTCACTACATTTGTACTGGTATTTACATGTCATTTATACATTTTGTATAATGTTCAAACTGTAATACATTTCCTTGAATCCCATATCATGATAATAAAGACGTATTTCTCGCTATTCTGCCTCTCGCTCGTGTTCTAACATTATTTCACATTATCTCATCTAGTCAAAAACATTTGTGAATCAAGTTATCACTGAAGCTGCCATAGCGTTCGAGAGTAGAACGAAGTGCATCTTGGGAATTATTTCCCAGTCAAATGTACACGAGTCACCAACTAGTGTGTCTTTGGTTTAACCCTTAGGGGTCCACGGTCACAGCCCTGTGACTGAATCACATGACATTTTCAACACATCGTAGCGTCGGAAGTCGGTCACGTAGACCAGTGGGGACAATTGCATTCGAAAGAGCAGACTTGAAACACTCTCCCATTTTTTATTTGATGTTGATAGAGCAAATACAACCGGAGATGTGACATTTTGAAACCAAAGCAAACAAACGTGAATAAACTATTGAATAAATGAGGTGGTGGTGGTGGTGGGGGGTGTTATATTTCTGACCATATCTTTGTCATTTTTTGTTCTTTTTCAAAATGGAAAAAACTGGCAGAATTATAGGTAAGGGTGAGGATGACCCGCACCTGAACTGGATGACCGGGTGGGTAAGAAAACCGAAAACCGTTTTGGATTTTTCATTATCGTTTAGTTTTATTTAGTTTTGACTTTTTTGGGAGGTAAGAAAACCGGAGAAAACGCCTATGTGAAGATCTGCTTTTATGTCAAATATTTGAGTAGAGTTTTAATTTATGACAATTTTGATTTCATATACCTAATATTTGGAAGCAATATTCACTTTTAAAGTCTTTGAAAAGGTTCGTTAAGCATCTTTGTGTTATTTATGCAATAAATTATATTCATTCATTCATTTTCTGAACCTGCTTTATCCTCACTAGGGTCACGGGGGTCGCTTGGAGCCTATCCCAGCTACATAGGGGCGAAGGCGGGGTACACCCTGGACAAGTCACCAGTTCATCGCAGGACTGAACATATAGATACAAACAATCACTCTCACATTCACACCTATGGGCAATTTAGATTAACCAATTAACCTATTAGTGCATGTCTTTGGATGGTGGGAGGAAGCCAGAGTACCGGAGAGAACCCACGCAGACACGGGGAGAACATGCAAACTCCACACAGACTGGTGTTGGAATTGAACCCAGGACCTTCTTGCTGTGAGGCACGAGTGCTAACCACTGCACCACTGTGTTGCCCCCAATAACCAAGAACCAATATTCACTTTTAAAGTCTTTGAAAAGGTTCGTTAAGCATCTTTGTGTTATTTATGCAATAAATTATAAACATTTTTCAAATTGGATTTTATATTTGTTGTGTGTTTTTTGTCCTTTTGTGTTGATATAGTAGGTTAAAGTGAAAAAATAACGGGCAGATGACATAGATGAAGTTGTGCTGAAAAAAAAAAGATACCAAACACGGGTAAAATAAACACTTCTTTACAGGGTGGGGAAGCAAAATTTACAATATTTTGAGGCAGGGATTGAAAGACAGTGTATGACCAATTAGTTTATTGAAAGTCATGAGAATTTATTTGCCACAAGAAAACTGACATAATAGAAAATGTTTTGATTCTATGTGTCCTCCTTCTTTCTCAATAACTGCCTTCACACGCTTCCTGAAACTTGCGCAAGTGTTCCTCAAATATTCAGGTGACAACTTCTCCCATTCTTCTTTAATAGTATCTTCCAGACTTTCTCCGAATAGTTTTGCTCATAGTCATTCTCTTCTTTCCATTATAAACAGTCTTTATGGACACTCCAACTATTTTTGAAATCTCCTTTGGTGTGACGAGTGCATTCAGCAAATTACACACTCTTTGACGTTTGCTTTCCTGATTACTCATATGGGCAAAAGTTTCTGAAAAGGTATGGATAATAGTGTTAGGTATGATTATAACATCAATATATGTTTGGTTTCAAAACAATTGACGTTGTGCCTGCTGAGAAAAAACAACTAAATGTTCATTGTAAATTTTGCTTCCCCACCCTGTATATAGTATATAAAGGCAAAATCAGAAGTACTGAAAAACGGCCAAAATAGGCTCAGACCCCTAAGGGTTAAGCTAGCTGACAAGAACAACATCTGGGTGTTTTATATGTTCTTGGTTTATGTGAACTTTCAAATGGAACGGTACCTAATGTTTCACGAAAATGTGAGAATGGAAGAACAGACAAGAATGCGTATTGAGAAACGGCTCATGAATCAATGTGGCCGTATTCATTGTAGTTTGGAAATCCTACTTGTCCTCATCCTTTTGGCCTCTCCCTTTGATGAAGGCCTTCCTCTCTCATCTGCCATGATGATTTGATTTGATTTGATTTTGATTTATTTATTTATTTCGAACATGCAAAAAAACAAAAAACAAAAAAAAAAAAAACAAAATAAAAACAAAATAAAACATTCAAATGGACAGAATCTATCTCCAAGCACAGACAAGTCTGAATTTTGCATGGTCGAAAAGGAGTAGGAAGAAGTATAAACTTATTTAATCCTACCCCTCAGTGCTTTTACACCTAATCGCTAACTTGATACGAGAGTCAAACAATAATATTTTCCTAATTTTAACATCAAACCACAACAAATACATAATGCAGTAACTGAATTACACCAAACAATATGATCATGGCAGTCCAGTCATACAAGCAGGCTCAACAATTCAACCATTTTCTTCAATAATTACAGCAGATTTATCAGTACATCATCCATAAACAGTCCTTATTGTCATTATTTAATACTATACCTCTCAAGAATCTTTTTTTTTTCATATCTTTTTTTAACTGAATTATGTTTGATATTTGTTTTATCTCCACACACAATTTGTTCCACAATTTTACTCCACAGATGGTGATGCAGAAACTTTTTAATGTAGTGCGTACTTTATGAATCTTTAAATTTAACTTTCCCCTTAAATCATAACCTCCCTCTCTTTCACTAAACATTTGTTGAATATTGCCCGGCAGTAAGTTATTTTTTGCTTTGTACATTATTTGAATAGTTTTGAATTCCACAATGATGAGAGCCTCTTATGAAAAGAAAACCCCAAAAACTAATTGGAGATTCATTCCAAGTTAGATTAAACCCATGTAAATGTCCTATTCCCTTCACTTCCTTTTCTACCTCCGTTCTTGCCTAACTACATAAAATTACCCATGTACTGCTGGCATGTGTGTGTGTTGCTGTTGCGGTGTTGTGTTGTGTTTGAATAAAAAACAGCTGTGGAAACTCACCATTCTTTGTTGTGCTTTCTTCAGTTGTTTAAGTTGCTTACACTTAGAAAGATCAATTTACTTGATATTTTTAAATAAATTAAACTTACTTAACCCTTTCATGCACGAATTATGAGAACCTTAATATAATTTTTTTCCTGAGTGTTTTTATTCCTCTTTACGTTTGAAAAAAACAATGCGATTGAAAAATTTCTTCTGGAAACAAATAAAAATAATAAAAACTAGAAGCACTCGGAGAGCGCAGACCTCCGCCAAGGCTGATCAGTGGTCCCCCCCCGTGGGCCACCCCACGCCAAGGAGGTTATGTTTTTGCCAGGGTTTGTTTGTTTGTCTGTTTGTCTGTTTGTCTGTCCGTTAGTGTGCAACATAACTCAAAAAGTTATGGACAGATTTTGATGACATTTTCAGGGTTTGTTGGAAATGGATCCCCCCGTGGGCCCCCCCACCCCCGATCACCACCAAAATTTAATCATTTCTTCCTTATCCCATTTCCAACAAACCCTGAAAATTTCATCAAAATCTGTCCATAACTTTTTGAGTTATGTTGCACACTAACGGACAGACAAACAAACAGACAAACAGACAAACAAACAAACCCTGGCAAAAACATAACCTCCTTGGCGGAGGTAATAAAATAACAGATAATTCAAAAAAATTCCAAAATACATAGAAAAAAAAAATAACAATGAAAAACAAAAATTCTTATGAACCTATTTTTCATTAAGTTGCAAAAATGTCCACTCAGCTGCACTCAAAAAAATGATTCTTGGCTCTAATAAACATGAAGTAATATTTTAAAGTAAAATGTAACTGAAATATATGAAATTTAAAGTTTATTTATCCGAAAAAGTCAAACATAATGTGAATATGCTTAGTATAAAGTGAATCTAAACAAATAAAGTAAACTTTATTTACTAGATCACATAAAAAGGCTGAGCGTCACAGTCAAACACAGTTTATGTAAAAGTTTGCATTAACTAAATCAAATCTGACTGAAGGTATTTAATTTATTCATATTGACTCAATATGATAGAAAAAACATTGTATTAAATGCAACTCTTTACATTAAACTTATGTAATAAAATTACATGGAAAATTTACATGTAATTAAAATACATAAAGTCAACATTTTTGGCTTAATTATTTTTTTTGAGTGTGGATACCACACATTTAATTTTTGACGCACAGAAACATGTATTTAGTGATAAATTGTGTGAAAACTATGGGGAGGGCTTGTGATTCTGGGGGTTTATGCTCAGGAGAGATCTACAAATTGTTGCCAATTTGTGTCAGAAAAGACATGTAGTGTCTTAAAACTTTAATAAAGATATGTGTAAAAAAAAAAAAAAAAAAAAAAAAAAACAATGAAAAGAACAACAAAATCCATGAATATACAAGAAAACAGCTAAAGAATAGCTGTCCACTGGAGTGACCAGTATGCATGAAAGGGTTAATAGATATGAAGTAAACTGAACCTAAGACTAATGATCATGTTTATTTGCCTTTTTTGAGTGCAACCAGTTTCCTAGATTCGATTAAGTAAGATCAACTTATTGTATGTTTCAGTATGGAAAAACATGGCTTATGATTGGAAGTCAGCTGTCAACTTTGAATAATATGGAGTTCAACATGCACACGAACATTTGGATTATCATCTGCATCGTATTCTAACCAATCAGAGGAGAAGCAGCACTGGACGATCCACCTCATCCACTGCAGGACTGAACAATGAAGAAGATCCATTGTGACCAAGTTACTGTACAACACGTCGTCGATGCAGATTGAACACTCAACTGAAAAACTGCTTTGACTTGACTTAGTATATGTAATACTAATACTGTGCCTGGTCAAAAAAAGTCACACTCAGAGTATTTTGTTGAACCACCTTTATTATTAGTAGTATTCTGATTCTGAAAACAAACAAACAAATGAAAAACTATAATTTCCCTCTGGGATTAATAAAGTATTCTGATGCTGACTCTGATTTCGCTTTGAATATGGGTTATATTCACAGTGACATCATTTATACCATGTAATACATATGTTTTGGTTTAGGACCAAGACACATTAGTGACCTCCTGACCCAGTATGAACCTACCAGACCCATCAGGTCATCTGGATCCGGTCTGTTGTCAGTTCCCAGAGTCAGAACCAGACACGGAGAAGCTGTGTTCAGCTTCTATACTCCACATGTTTTGAACAAACATCCAGAAAGCCTCAGATCAGCTGAAACCCTCAGTTTATTGAAATCCAGATTAAAGACCCACCTGTTCTCAGCTGCATTTGAATAGTTTTTATTCAGAAGTTCAGATCTGCACTGTTTCTTCTAAGCTTAAAGTTTTAGTCTGTTTATCTGTTTGATCTATTTATCTGTTTTTTTTGTTTTTGTCTTTTCTCATGCCTATACTTTTTATTGCTTCCCTGCTGTAATGCTTTTAATGTTTTACATAAAGCAGTTTGAATTGTCTTGTACATGAAAAGTACTATATAAATAAACCTACCTTGCCTTGCCTTACCTAATGTCACAATAAATGTGGTCTGGGCTCTGTCGTGGTCAATACATGTGTGAAAATGACGCCTCATGCTTCCTGAACCACTCTTTCATAAACTGACAATTTGAATCTTAGTGTCTGTGGAATATGTCGGTGTCGTCACTGGTCCTTCAGTATATTCAGGTTCAGCTGACCTCATTTTATGAACTCATAATGTCCCAGATCATACAGGGTGGGGAAGCAAAATTTACAATATTTTGAGGCAGGGATTGAAAGACAGTGTATGACCAATTAGTTTATTGAAAGTCATGAGAATTTATTTGCCACAAGAAAATGTACATAATAGAAAATGTTTTTATTCTATGTGTCCTCCTTCGTTCTCAATAACTGCCTTCACACGCTTCCTGAAACTTGCGCAAGTGTTCCTCAAATATTGGGGTGACAACTTCTCCCATTCTTCTTTAATAGTATCTTCCAGACTTTCTGGTAATAGTTTTGCTCATAGTCATTCTCTTCTTTCCATTATAAACAGTCTTTATGGACACTCCAACTATTTTTGAAATCTCCTTTGGTGTGACGAGTGCATTCAGCAAATCACACACTCTTTGACGTTTGCTTTCCTGATTACTCATATGGGCAAAAGTTTCTGAAAAGGTATGGATAATAATGTTAGGTATTGTCAAGTTAGGCAGAGGTCAGGGCCCCACAGGTCACACCAGGCACCAGAAGGCCTCATAAAGAAGTGTAACACCCAGCATTTTAACCAATGTAAAGTACAGCTTAGTATTAAAAAGATGATTTGAACTGATGTATTGCATTAAATTAGATATATGTAATGTGATCAATAAGTATAGCTAAGAAAAGAATGTTTAAATGAATGTTGATTCATTTGTGATTACTGTGTGTAGAGGAGACAAGTTGAGACATGTTAAAGCAGTGAAGGGACATGTTAGGGCAAAACCCAGCAGAAAAGGAGAAGTAAAGTAAGCAGCACCGAGCCATCTGCAGCTGAAGCTAACTGATAACGTTAAGAAAAGAGAAGTGACATAAACAATAGGCTATTTTCTGCACCCAAAACTGGTCAAGACCGGTAAAAAAGGGAAGTTCTGCCAGAGGCATTTAGACATTACTCATCTATCAATGAAGTCAACTGTCTAGGCATCAATGAGGTAATGCCTAGAGTTTGGTTAAAAACCAGAACCGCTATTATAGCATTTTCAGAAGTGCGAGACGCTCTAAGAAGTTGCGTGCCCTACGTTGTAAAACGTAGTGAAGATAACTCTGAGCGATGCTCTTTTGAGACCCGAAAGGAGCGTGGCAGATTGGCTTCGGAGTTAATCTTACTTCTCAAATAATGCTGGAGGCTCATCTGATAGAATAACTTTGCATCGACGGATCGAACTTTTAAAAGCAAAGACCTATTTCTTCAGATGACAAAGGACCAAAGACTCTTAAAGGCAAGAATTGTATTTTAAGAGCTTTTACCACCTTTTGGGGAACATTTGCCGACGGACCATCTGTTTAACAGACTTTTGGTATTTTTCTCCACTTTGGCCCGGACTGGAAAAGAAGAAGAATTTTTACATTTTCTTATTTCTTTTCTTTTACCCAGTATTTTAAGACAAACTCGGCAGCCCTGATCAAGCTGTTGAGGTTGTCTTTGCAAATTAAATTAATTTTTACCTTTTGACTTTTTACAGTAATTAGATTAAATTTGGTTTTTGATTTTTCTACATTTATCCAATTTCTCTAACTTCTTGACTTTTTCCTATTTACGTTTTTGATATTGATTAAGTTTTAATTTTTGATTTTTATCCGAATTCTCCGGTTTTGTAACTTTTTCCGATTAATACTCGGTAAGTGATAATCCTATTTTTCTAAATTATACAATTGTTTATTTTTACTAGGTTAGACCTTTTTCTATATTTAGTTGTAATTACTATTTTTACATTTTCACTTATTGGACTCCTTTTCCAATTTTTCAATTCTTTATGAATTTGAACCTTTTTCAATAAGCTTTTAGAAGTCATTAGTTCTTATTTCCATTTATCCGATTTTTCTCGGTTATTGGATTGTCTACGAATTCAGTCTATTCGACTTGTTAATCTAGATTGATTTTTGGATTCTATTTTTATAGTTTTACTTTTCCGATTTAACCGGATTTACAACACTTTCTAATTTTTGATCTTTTTATCATTTCGGGATTTTTCCTTTTACAGAAGTTAGAGAAATAATTATTTTCATTTGAGAACTTTTCCAATTTTGATTTTCTTTCAATTTTTGATTGAAGAAAAGAGACTTTCAACACCATTTTATTTTTATGTTTTTCTTCCCCTTGAGGACATCAAGCGAGGCAACAATTAGGGACATTTTCACAAGGCTGAACTGTGGGTTGACAGATTACAACAGGGATTGCGTTGAAGTAAGGAAAATTGAGGACAGTTTAGGTTTAATAATCAGGATATTGATTTATGGTTTTAGAAGTTCAGTTTAATGATTTTATTAGGGATTAATTGATTGATGATTTATGTATATGCTTTGCTTTGCTAAAATTGCCTACAATAAATTTATAAAAAGTAAATTCTAAATTCTCCTTGAGTTATTTCCCTGTGTGGCATAATATGTTGGTGAATGTAAAACGTTAGGTTTATTGTGTGCATAACAACAAAGGTCTCAAAGGTATCTTGGCCTTTATCCACCTACTATTTTATGTCCCGAAAGCCTATTTTTCCTGGCTTTTAAATTATTACCTGTCATGTAACAAGTGCACTAATCCATGTGGAACAGCTACCAAAAACCAACTGGACTGGTATTATTACTGACCACAGACTGGGTTTCTCCTGGCAGTTCTGGTACCAGGGTTAGCGGGGCAGAGGTTGGGATTAAAGGTAGTTAGAAGACAGGCGAGTGTTCCAAAATAAGTTCAGCTGAGTAGTACCTCTTCGGGTTAGTTCGTGAGGGTAAGACCCCAGTTCAGACACGAGAGGTCAGGACCCTATTTAAATGGAGAGCTGAACCACGGTTAGTAGTACCGGAGGATTAACAGTATGATTATGACATCAATATATGTTTGGTTTCAAAACAATTGACGTAGTGCCTGCTGAGAAAAAACAACTAAATGTTCATTGTAAATTTTGCTTCCCCACCCTGTACTCTCAATCAACGTTTGAAGGAAGCTACATATTGAATTTGAAATAAATCCGACCGATAATTTTGTTGGAAACGATGTTTAAAGAAATTTCTAAAGAACACGACAATGATGTTGAAAAAGACGCCAGACACAGTGCCTTCACATTAGCTCATGGCCTATTGATTAATGAGATAAAAAGAGAATGAAAACCAAACCCAGGCCTCGTTTTATGGGTTCGTCCTTGGCCCATGTCCTATCCTTCCACCAGGTTTCATAATTATAGGTGTCTTTTGTTTTCATCCTATTGACAGACAGGCAGAGGAAATAAAAGGTTCCATGTTTATTATTGGTATATTTTTTAACTTTAAATTCTGCAGAATGCAAATAATTGCCATAAAATGTCAGATCCATCATTATCCTATAACATAATAAAGGTTTATTTTCATTTTCTCTGAAAAGAAGCTGCCATATTGATATCTGTAACCATTTCCATGTTATAAACCATCACATCATGGCCCATTATTAGAAACGACACATTTTTTATATTTCAAAAATTTGTAAAAAATGAGAAAAAAATCGAAATTTCTCAAAACTGTGTCCAAACTTTGTAGATATTGTCCCAAAGAAGCTACATATAAAATTTGAAATGAATCCAACCAATAATATTGTTGGAAGAAATTCCTAATGAAGATGACAATGACGATGAAGACGATGAACATGATGCCGGATACAGCGCCTTCACATTAGCTCATGGCCTATCAACCAGTGAGATAAACAGAGTGAAAACCAAACCCAGGCCTTGATTTATGGGTTCGTCCTTGGCCCATGTCCTACCCTTCCACCAGGTTTCATAATTATAGGGGTCTTTTGTTTTCATCCTATTGACAGGTAGAGGTAATAAAAGGTTTCATGTTTATCGGCATATTTTTTAACTCTAAATTCTACAGAATGCAAATAATTACCATAAAATGTCAGATCCATCATTATCCTATAACATAATAAAGGTTTCTTTTCTTTTCTCTGAAAAGAAGCTGCCATATTGATATCTGTAACCATTTCCATGTTATAAACCATCACAATATGGCCCATTATAAGAAAAGGCAATTTTTTTTTATATTTCACAAATTTGTCAAAAAATAATAATTAAAAAAAAAAAAAAAAATCTAAATTTCTCAAAACCGTGACCAAACTTTGTAGACATTGTCCCAAGGAAGCTACAAATAAAATTTGAAATGAATCCGACCAATAATTTGATGGAGAAGATGTTTGAAGAAATTCCTAATGAAGACGACAATGACGACAAAGATGATGAACATGATGCCGGACACAGCGCCTTCACATTAGCTCATGGCCTATCGACTGGTGAAATAAACAGAGTGAAAACCAAACCCAGGCCTTGATTTATGGGTTCGTCCTTGGCCCATGTCCTACCCTTCCACCAGGTTTCATAATTATAGGTGTTGTTTGTTTTCATCCTATTGACAGGTAGAGGAAATAAAAGGTTCCATGTTTATTATCGGTATATTTTTTTAACTCTAAATTCTATAGAATGCAAATAATTACCATAAAATGTCAGATCCATCATTATTCTATAACATAATAAAGGTTTATTTTCATTTTCTCTGAAAAGAAGCTGCTATATTGATATCTGTAACTATTTCCATGTTATAAACCATCACAATATGGCCCATTATAAGAAAAGGCAATTTTTTTTTATATTTCACAAATTTGTCAAAAAATAATAATAATAAAAAAAAAATCTAAATTTCTCAAAACTGTGACCAAACTTTGTAGACATTGTCCCAAGGAAGCTACAAATAAAATTTGAAATGAATCCGACCAATAATTTTGATGGAGAAGATGTTTGAAGAAATTCCTAATGAAGACGACAATGACGACAAAGATGATGAACATGATGCCGGACACAGCGCCTTCACATTAGCTCATGGCCTATCGACCGGTGAAATAAACAGAGTGAAAACCAAACCCAGGCCTTGATTTATGGGTTCATCCTTGGCCCATGTCCTACCCTTCCACCAGGTTTCATAATTATAGGTGTTGTTTGTTTTCATCCTATTGACAGGTAGAGGAAATAAAAGGTTCCATGTTTATTATCGGTATATTTTTTTAACTCTAAATTCTACAGAATGCAAATAATTACCATAAAATGTCAGATCCATCATTATTCTATAACATAATAAAGGTTTATTTTCTTTTCTCTGAAAAGAAGCTGCCATATTGATACCTGTAACCATTTCCATGTTATAAACCATCACAATATGGCCCATTATAAGAAAAGGCAATTTTTTTTTATATTTCACAAATTTGTCAAAAAATAATAATAATAAAAAAAAAATCTAAATTTCTCAAAACTGTGACCAAACTTTGTAGACATTGTCCCAAGGAAGCTACAAATAAAATTTGAAATGAATCCGACCAATAATTTGATGGAGAAGATGTTTGAAGAAATTCCTAATGAAGACGACAATGACGACAAAGATGATGAACATGATGCCGGACACAGCGCCTTCACATTAGCTCATGGCCTATCGACTGGTGAAATAAACAGAGTGAAAACCAAACCCAGGCCTTGATTTATGGGTTCGTCCTTGGCCCATGTCCTACCCTTCCACCAGGTTTCATAATTATAGGTGTTGTTTGTTTTCATCCTATTGACAGGTAGAGGAAATAAAAGGTTCCATGTTTATTATCGGTATATTTTTTTAACTCTAAATTCTATAGAATGCAAATAATTACCATAAAATGTCAGATCCATCATTATTCTATAACATAATAAAGGTTTATTTTCATTTTCTCTGAAAAGAAGCTGCTATATTGATATCTGTAACTATTTCCATGTTATAAACCATCACAATATTGCCCATTATTAGAAAAGGCCATTTTTAAAAAAAAATTTTATTTAATTTTTTATTAGCTCATGGTCTATCGACCAGTGAGATAAAAAGAGAATGAAAATCAAACCCAGGCCTTGTTTTATGGATTCGTCCAGTATATTTTTTAACTCTAAATCCTACAGAATGCAAATAATTACCATAAAATGTCAGATCCATCATTCTCCTATAACATAATAAAGGTTTATTTTCATTTTCTCTGATGAAAAGCTGCTTTTCCATCCACACGCCAATACAACCTTTTAACAAGAGCAGCTGTAACATTGTCAGTAAATGTATTAATACTCACACCCCTCTATATTTGTCTGCTTACATCATACTTTTCCTCTTCCTCTTTCTATCTATACCTCCCTCCTCCCTTTTGTTTTTCACCTTTATCTGTGTTCAGTTTGTTTTGGATCTTCTTGCTCCACCAGGGGACCTATGATTTATGGGCACATCTGTCAGCCATAATAAAGCAGTCTCTAATGAAGCCAGGAAAGGTGACCTTTGTGTATAAGTGCGCGTGAACGTGTATAACTGTACGACCGCATCAAATGTTCATCTTTACGCAAACAGGCTCTCATACAAAGGTTATGAGGGCATGTGAGCTGAACGGTAAGCAATCAATGACGAGCTGTAAAACGTATTATGGATACACGCATGTGCAGTATGTCGAACGGGAGAAGAAAGGCCGCGTATTAACCAAAACCTAGAGAGTGTTAGTGGAGACAAAACGAGATGCTGCAGAAAACTGGAAATGTTTGATAAAGAAACACACTCTCACACAGCCCAGCACTGCACCACAAACAAATGTAGGCCACATATTCCACTGGGAATGGAGCGGCCATCAGGAGGACGAGCTTCACTTCCAGCTATCTCACTAATACAATGGGAGGATAAATAAGGGAAAGTAGCGGCAGCAGACCGTTTTATGGGAAAGATTCTGCAGAGGCAAAGCCAGCAGAAGCTTTAATCACCTCGCTGTTACTGGCTTAGGATGCTTCATTACGATATCATTGTCAAAAAAAGACAGAGAGGGGCAGCTGGGATGAAGAGAAATGAGGGGGACTGGGGGAAAAAATGGCGAGCTGAAGTCAAAAATGGACAAACGGTGAGAGAGAAGAACACTGATATGGAAAGTAGTGCAGAAATTGTTCAAAATGCCTGAATATGCAGGGCGGCAATGGAGTCGGTTAACTGCAATATTCCTAACCAATCCTAGTTAACCCATCTACAATCTGAAAATATGATCTGTAAATAGGAATTAACACTCATCCCCATGATAAAAGTGTATGTAATGATCCTCAATTGATCTGCAAGGAAACAGATTTTATTTCCGATGATGGTTCGGATAATTGTAATGGCGTCTGTCCAAGTTGCATCTGCAGAAGGTTTTCTATATGAGGTAGAGAAGCTAATGTGTTTATGAAACTAACTGGGTCACTGCAAGCAGATCTAAAATCCCCAATACCAGGACAGCAACTTATCTGTAGGACTTCAATTATAGCTCGAGAATGTGTCTGCTGCCCTGAATTCCCCCCAGAATCCGAGGATGCTGTTACTGACTTACACATGGTGGGTGTTTACACTTTGAAATGTAAAAAAAAAAAAAAAAAAAAAAAAAAAAACAACCCCACACACACATCTGCCGTACATGGCATCAAAACAGGACATATCAGGCCAAGATAGTATCTCATCTTTTCCACTGAAGACTGTCTAATTTGATGTTTCCGAGTGTCCTCAAGGATTAACATATTTTCACATCTGTAGATAAAATGAACGTGTAATGAATTTAATACAGGCATGGATGGAGATGTGCAGGTCAAGGATTCATTTTGTAATAAAGCATACGTGTTTACTGGGAAAATCCTACACAGTAAAATCACCAGTGTTTATATAACACTTAAAGAGTTCATTTTAACACTACCTCAGTGAACATATGGTCCCTATCTACAAAGTGTAAAATTTACACTGAACATAGAGTTACATTTCCAGAGTCTACTTTACTCTAGTAAGAGTTAATATTTTACACTACACTACACTGATTAGTGTCAATCAAGTTTTACACAATGTGAGAAGTAACACCCATAGTGTTATTCACATTCAACACTGAAAAGTTAAGTGTTAAGAATTAACTTTTCCAGTGTTAAACCTACTTAACACTACATGTTGATAAATAAATTACTCCAAAGAGTGTTGATTTCTAACTGCCTCCTAACAGTGTTACATGTGATGTACTATAGTCCCAGTGTCTGCAGGGGTGAAAAAAAGATACAATTATTTCTGTACCCAATTCATTCTAAGTAAAAATGAAATATTGTAATTAAAAGTAAACATAAAATGACATGTAAAATGAAAGCCGCTGACCTGATATCACGTTTTCCATTTGAAATTCGGTATTTGAAAACACATACCCAACAGTGACAACGATGACGTAACTATATTCTCGCACACAGAATCTGCTTGGATGAAATAACAAAAGCAATAGTTTATTTACACAAACTTACAAACACAGTTTTTCGATGCGAGGAAGATGGCGACGCCAGAGTCCAACTTCTTACTCAGTTTGAGCACGGAGGTAGGTGGGCGGGGCTTTTCAGAGTCATTATTTTTTAACACTGAACACTATCTTGCTCTTATGGGTGTTGAGAGAGTCAGTTTACTTTAACACTGAATATATGACACTGACAGTGTAAAACCTCTTTTAACTCCAATTATTTTCCCCGACACTGGAAGTTATCATGTTAAATTTTACTCTGTCCATTGTTGGAATAACTCCGAAAGAATTAAAATACTTTGACACTGCATTTTTTACACTGGCAAATTTATTGTGTACAATATACAATCGCGGAAAAAATTATTAGACTAAAACAGACAGAAAAGAAAACATGGAATGTCTAAAAGCACTGTTTTTGTCAGTACAATGCCATAGATATTGATGTAAGAACTGAAGTGATTTTGGTTATTATCAAGAAAACATGGAAAATGGCTAAATATCAACTCCGAAATTAAACTCTTATGAGCTATTTTTGTTGTTATCATTATATTTGTCCAAACAAATGTACCTTTAGTTGTACCAGGCATTAAAATGGACAAGACATTAAAGAAAACAAGGGGTGGTCTAATTTTTTTTCTGCGACTGTATATGGGTGCTTTTATGAAACTGGTCCCTGAAAATAAGACATAGGATAAAAATTCTAACAAGATGTAGACTAATGTTATGAAGCAAGTTTGGAAGCACTTTGGGTCTATTTTTAAAAAAGAGAGAAAAAAAAGAGAAACTGAACTGGTGACATGTCCAGGGTGTACCCCACCTTCACCCATAAGTAGCTAGGATAGGCTCCAGTGACCCCCCCCCCCCCCGACACACACACACACACACACACACACACACACCCCGACCCTAGTGAGGATAAAGAGGGTTCAGAAAATGAATGAATGAATGAATGAAAAGAGAAACTATTTTTCAGACAAATCATATTTTTTCTATTATTTTTTATACAAAAGTCTGCATGTAACATGGTATCAAAGGACACGAAAATTACTATTTTTTTCAAATATCTTTTTATTCCTTCACAGGTACATTTTGGGAATTGAACTAGTTATGCAAGGCAGAGTGTTTCACAAAAATTACCGCTGTTGGAAAATCACTCACGATTTATATGTGTTTAAATGGGCAGGTTCCGCATGTAACATCAGTGGACACAATGGGTTACATGCAAAACCTGGAATGAGACAGAGATTCATGAAAAACCCACACGTCTGGATTAGAAAAACCACTAGGATCATCATTTAACAGTGTCTTTATTTATAGCGGTATATAAGACTATTTACAGCCATGTTTTCCACATCAAATGCACTGACACCGAGGTAGCTTTTCCTGTACCAATTTTAGTCCTATTTTTGGCCCCAATATTTTATTAAAAATTCATTAATTTTGGGATGGCTCAGAGCAATAGCATTTTTTTTTTTACCTCCGCCAAGGAGGTTATGTTTTTGCCAGGGTTTGTTTGTCTGTCTGTTTGTTTGTTTGTCTGTCCGATAGTGTGCAACATAACTCAAAAAGTTATGGACAGATTTGGATGAAATTTTCAGGGTTTGTTGGAAATGGGATAAGGAAGAAATGGTTAAATTTTGGTGGTGATCGGGGGTGGGGGGGCCCACGGGGGGGGTGCAGACCAGAAAATTTCATCAAAATCTGTCCATAACTTTTTGAGTTATGTTGCACACTAACGGACAGACAAACAGACAGACAGACAAACAAACCCTGGCAAAAACATAACCTCCTTGGCGTGGGGGGGCCCACGGGGGGGGGCCACTGATCAGCCTTGGCGGAGGTCTGCGCTCTCCGAGTGCTTCTAGTTTTTTTTTTTAAATTTATGTGAGGTCATCATTAGGTACATCCTGGGGGGAAATATGTTTAAATTTCGCTTTTATTATTCAGTCTAAAAAGCTGGAAAATTGCCAGATATCAAAATGTACCCAGTTTCACAGAAGCCCCCACTTAACCTTTCTTAAGTGATTTATCACCATTTATCATAATGTTATCCTCTCCATTTTGCATTTTTTTTTCGGTGAAAATCTGGTATTTTCCTATATTTACCAAAATGAACCCAGTTTCATAGAAGCACCCATAGGATATTTCAGTTTAAAATAGACAACCCCTTTATTTATCAGAAATCAAGCCAAGTAAATACTTCACACCAACTGTTTTTTAATGCCTGTACTGCACCAGAGTTTCTCCACTGCCCATCCATTCACACATACAGTACTGTAGTACCAGAGCCATTAGTTTCAACATCTCAGCATGAGTCAGGGGAGGCCCTCAGGCTGGAACAGGAGGCTCCGGCTTCTTCTCATGGACTATCAGTCTTTAATTTTAGCTTGTGACACAGTGTGGGAGTTTCCTTGTTAAGTAGTAGCACTTGGGAAATCATTATTTTGCTCTCAAGCTGGGTAATAGCGCCTCGCTGTCATGTTTAGATGTATCATCACCGGCAGTTTTAACATTAAAAGTGTTATGAGTTAAACTTTTTTTTGTTCCTTTATATCACAGGTGTCAAACATGCGGCCCGGGGGCCAAATCCGGCCCGCCAAAGGGTCCAGTCCAGCTCCTGGGATGAATTTGTGAAATGGAAAAATTACACTGAAGATATTAATCATTTTAGTTCAGGTTCCACATTCAGACCAATTTAATCTCAAGTAGGTCAGATCAGTAAAATACAATCAGAATAACCTATAAATACTCACAACTCCAAATTTCTCTCTTTGTAAATGTAAACATTTTCATGTCATTTTACTGTATTTACACTAAAACAAACTATCATTTCACAAATACATGAATAACCTGAACAAATATGCACATTTTGAAAAGCCTGAAGTGTAATTCTAACAATATTCTGCCTATTATTAAATGTTTTGTGTGTTTGTTGATCCACTGTGATCTGTACATTGTAATTTACATGTTTAAATGATTAACTGAGACATAATATTGTTAAAATGGCACTTAGTTTTCTTAAGAAATTTCAGTTTGTTCATGTTATTCACATTATTTTAAAGGATAGATGGCAGATGTGAACATTTTCGTTGCATAACGTTACTTTTTTCGCTCTAAAACACAGAGGAAAGTTTGGAGTTGACATCATTTATATATTATTATGTTATTATTTCACTTGTCCGGCCCACTTCAGATCAAATTTGGCTTAATGTGGCCCCTGAACTAAAATGAGTTTGACACCCCTGCTTTATATGAACAAACAAAATGAACTTCAAAATGGAAATATGACTCAGCAGCTTTAAGTTATGACACATGAAATTATTCCTCATATTATCACTCATTACCCTGTTATATTAAAGTGTCAATAAGTAAGATTTATGTGCGCTCATGTGCTTATTCAACGTTTGTCTTGGAGTCTGTGTTAGGCTTTTAGCTCAGAATTGATTTCGAAGTGAACAGTCGTTATTTCACGGTGTTTTTACTGTAGAGGGATGGAAGACATGCACAGAAGAAATAGAGACAATTATTTGCTCAGGAAGAGTTAATTAACCCTTTCATGCATAGTGGTCACTACAGTGGACAGTTATTCTCCAGCTGTTCTCTTGTATATTCATGGATTTTATTGTTTTAGTTCCATATCAGCCAACACAGTGGACGCTTACGCACCATCTCATACCCTGACATTCAGACCATTACTGTAACTTTGCTGTTCTTGATAAACCTTTTTTTAACAATCCAAAAACCTGTTTATTAGTCGTCGCTTATTAATGCATAGTTGCAAATATTCAAGTTTTTCATCCTGCTTGCAAAATTGTGAAATCACTTCTGTTTTTTCTATATATCAGTTCAGCCCTGCAATGAACTGGTGACATGTCCAGGGTGTACCCCGCCTTCGCCCATAAGTAGCTGGGATAGGCTCCAGCGACCCTAGTGAGGATAATGAATGAATGAATGAATGAATATTACACTCCATTTCAGACCCATTTTTTAAAGAAAGATGATGTCATTTAGAATTACACAGTTTCTGGGTGATTGATTTTGCAGAGACTATAGGAGTGTGTGAGCAGGATAAGATGCAACAATGGTCTGATTCGATCCTGGTCCAAGTGGGTCAGCAGTACGCTCCAGCGCTCATGGAACAGCAGAGCAGAAGACCCATGGTAATTAAAATACCCCTGGATCTGTCAGTAAGGTGTCTGCTGTACTCTGGTAGGTGGGTGGTTTTTGTCTACATCTCTTTAAGAAGTTCATCTCCATGTTCTTTATCTTTGGAATACGTCTCCCTCTGCCTCTGGCCAAATCTAATCCTCGCTTCCAAATGGAAACCAGTCATAACGACACAGTGAGTAGGGGGTTATTAAAAATTGAAGCATGTCTAATTAAAACTGGGGTGAAAGACTCAAAGTGGGTCTGCAGATATGTAGACTCATAGAACAGGGAACCAAAGGGATACTCAAGGATACCTCAACTGAAAAAGCAGGGGAGATGGAGTAAAGGGCGACATGCTAATTTACCTGAGGCCAAGTCGGTGTTTAACCCTTTCATGCACAAATTATGAGAACCTTAATCAAGATGTTTTCCCTGAGTGTTTTCATTTCTCTTTAAACATGAAAAAACAATGTGATTGAAAAATTTCTTATAAAAATAAATAAATAATAAATAAATAGATAAAAAATAAGTAAAAAGTAAAAAAAAAAAAAAAAATTAGGAAATAAAAAAGTAAAAAAAATAAAATATAATAATAAGAATAATAATCAGCTGGACACCGTGCGTTTAATTTTTGAAGCAAAGAAACGTATTTACTGATACATTGTGTGAAAAGTATGGGGGTGGGCGCTTGTGATTCTGGGGGTTTATGCTCAGGAGAGATCTACACAAGGTTACCAATTCATGTCAGAAAAAATATGTAGTGTCTTAAAACTTTAATAAAGATATATGTAAAAAAAAAAAAAAAAATCCATGAATATACAACAGAACAGCTGTAGAATAGCTGTCCACTGTAGTGACCACTATGCATGAAAGGGTTAATACGACTCGACAGAATAGACATGGCAGTTTGACACCCTTTGATCAGCTCTGTATTTCTACAAATTGTCGTATAAAACACAGTATGCACATGCAGAGGACACCGAGGCACTGACAGGCTTATGTTTGTTCATAAATCTGAGGATGAGACAGGTATATGGTTAAATTGACTTCACTGCAAATTTGCAGAGGGGTCAAATCTGTCTGACGGAACATTTTAGAGACAATTTAACAGATTAGTGTTGCTAAACGACCCACATTTTTAACAAAGAGCTACTTTATATTGAAATAAATGTTGGAATGGCAATCAATTAAATTTCGCTCTCTGACATTACTGTGTTTTGACCCAGAGATTATTTGTTGTAGTATCACAGGCTGAAAAACGTAGAAGGAGGTTTAATTTTAAACAGCAAAGGGTTCAAACTAATGTAAAGCAAATGTGTATTTCTGTTGTTTGTGTCAGAATGTGGAATTCTTTGACAATGGAAGAAAAGAGCTGTACAAATATTTTTCAGTTAAAGAGGTTGTATAAGGAGAGAATAGAGAAGTTTTATAAAAACATAACAGAATGGTTTTACTTATAGATTTTTGGATTTGTTTTATTTTCGTTGACTATCATGTAAACTGTTTACTGTAATACAGTGTTTTTCAACCTTGGGGTTGGGACACCACATGGTGTCGTCTGGAATTCAAAGGGAGTTGCCTGAAATTTCTAGTAATTGATAAAAATAATAATAAAAAAAACCAAACAAAAACCCTTACTTATAAAAAATATATAGTGAGTTGACAGAGACAATCACATACATAACAGACATGACAAACTGTGAAGCTGAAACTGAAGCACTGTGGTTCTGTTTATCTTTCAAATGTTCATTGTGGTCAGTTTCAGATGCTGCAGCTCTTTCATAATTCATAGTTTGAGTTCTTGTTTGTTCAGTATTAATTGTCAGCCTTGTAAATCCAAGTTGGACTGACTGTACATATCCTGACCAACGAAAATCAAATTCTCACTTTGTGCAGTAATCTACACCTGGATTTTCTGCCTCCGTCCATAATAATATACATTATATTGACTAAATGTGTCTAAAATTAATGTTTATTTGCAATATACAGGGTGTCCCATAAGTCTCCATACATAGGAAAAATAAACGTTTCTTGACATAAACCATTTTTATTTATATAATATGCTCTATATGACTGCCATTTTGTCGGGAACACATTTCAATGCATGTCCTCCACTGCTGAAGAACTATAAAGAAGAAATATAAATAAATACTTATTAACACCTATAGCTGTCAACACTAAAAGACAAGCCTGTTGTGATGTTTTGATGTTGTGATATGTTGTGATGTTTTATTCTTAATTGTATAGTGAGTGTTTGAATATGTATCTTGTACAGGTATTGTGTGTTTTGTGCTCCTTTAACAGTCTGTTATGTATATGTTATTTGTTACCCTATCAAGTGTCTAACCATGTCTTTCTCCTGTAAATGGTTTTTTACTGCCTTTTTAAAACGTGGCCAGGGGACTACAGATGAAAACTCACCTTCTGGCTAATTCTGGCTTTTTTTAACCATGTGTAACCATGTGTTTTATGAAATTGCATTGTCCCCTTTCAAATAAACTAAACTAAATACATGTTAGAACCATGTATGTATGGAATGTATTATGTCTCCTATGTATGGAGACTTATGGGACACCCTGTAGTATAGCAAACTATTACATGATCCAAAAAAAAATTAATTTTAGCAAAAAAAAATGTCTCTGTTTTGAATGTCTATCAGAAATTTGTGATGTTAAAATGGGGTCATGAGACAAAAAAGGTTGGGAACCACTGTAGTAATAGCTGTAACGGCAACTTATTTGATAAGTTAAGAAAGGGGAAGATATGATAATAAGTTTTCTTCATCCTGCTCCTTTTCAATCCTTTAGATTGGAATGAATGAATGAATGAATGAATGGTGTTCTAAGATCAAAGTGGAACAAAAAGACATAAGGACTAGAAGAGTCAGTCTGTGTTCTTTAGAGGTTGTGACATTCACATCGCAGAGACTACAGAGGACTTTTTTCCCCTCCTGCGATCACATCCTGACATTAACAGGAAGTGACATGCTTGTTAAGACAGTAACAGCAGTCTCCTGAAATCAGTGTTACACCACTCAGGACAGTATATTCACGCTAAAGGGACTATTCACCATCTACTAAAGGTTAGCGCTCAGAATTCCTTTGTGTGTGAAGCATTAACAAGAACAGTGTCGTGTTGTTAAATCAAATGTAGAGTTTTAAGACGACAAGGATTTTATGAAGCAGAGCTGATCCTAACACAGACTGAAGAGAACTACTACATTTAACCTGCTGTTAAATTAGGTGAGCTGACAATCTCACACTAAAACTCTGCTGATTTTCACACACTTGATTCTCAGTGTTACATTTCTGCTTAAATTGACTCAAAAATGCATCTCCTGATTTGCTGTTCCTACTGCGAAGGAGAGGGGACACACTTGCTAAATCCAATTAAGGCACGAAATAACCAAGAATTTACAGACTCTATATATGGACATAATTTAAAACATAATAATAATAAAAATAAAAAATAAAACAACCAGAAAGATCGTTTTGAATTTGTTCTAAAATGTAAAGTGGTTTTATGTCTTATCTGATTCCCTGGGGTTTATATTGCGCTGAGATTTGTGTTTGTCTTTTATCCTATTTTATCTGCTATGCACATCCATGTTTTGGCCAATGTGTGCTTATCTGTTCTGTGTCTGTCTTTGTGAAGCACTTGTCAGCACTTACTTGGGAAACTCAATTTCAGATATAGATGAAATAAGCTCAGAACTTTTAAATACAGTCTCATGGCGCCTGTGTTTTCATTAACCCATAAAGACCCACTGCTACTTTTGTGGCGGCTCCCAAATGAATTTTTCTCTAGATTTCACCTTTCTTAAATGATTTATCAACATTTATTATTATATCATCCTCCGTATTTTGCATTTTTTCAATGAAAATCATGTATTTTCCAATATTTAATTCACTGATTATGTAGATGTTCATTAAAGCTTAGATCAGACTTGGGCAAAGTAAGGCCTGCATGAGGTCATTGGCAAATTGAAAGCCAATGCAAATACAGGGTGACACAAAAAAACGGGAACTTTTTAACAATCCAATAAAACCAAGAGTGATGGAAGAAAAATATTTTATTCATAGTAATTGAAACCTTAAACCATGCCATTTAAGAAACAATGATGGAATTTTCATTTTTTAAAAATTACTTCCTGTAGATGGCGTCCTCCTGTACGAATGCATTCTTGAAATCTGCTGTTGACATTCCTCATTGACCGCTGCAACATCTCAGCTGGGATACTGTGAATTTCATCCTGAATTCTCTGTTTTAACTCATCCAGAGTTCTTGGTCGAGTCGTGTACACTTTACTCTTGAGATCTTGAGAAAAAATCACAAACGGACAAATCTGGCGATCTAGGGAACCAGGGAACATTACCGAATCTTGAGATCACACGGTTACCGAACAATTCTCGCACAGCCACCAATGGTTACTAAAATGGGGGTGTGTTTACTTGCTCAAGGTCACTGTCTCGCAGTGCTGCCACTTGCTCATGTCTGCCAATACGCACTTCAAAAATTCCTGTTGTTTTGGGGTTTTTTGGGTTTTTTTTTTCACCCTGTACAAGTACAGGGTGACCATAGTAACCATTGGCGGCTGTACGAGAATTGTTCGGTAACCGTGTGATCTCAAGATTCGGTAACGTTCCCTGGCCCCCTAGATCACCAGATTTGTCCGTTTGTGATTTTTTCGTGTGGGGCTATCTCAAGAGTAAAGTGTACACGACTCGACCAAGAACTCTGGATGAGATAAAACAGAGAATTCAGGATGAAATTCACAGTATCCCAGCTGAGATGTTGCAGCGGTCAATGAGGAATGTCAACAGCAGATTTCAAGAATGCATTTGTACAGGAGGACGCCATCTACAGGAAGTAATTTTAAAAAAATGAAAATTCCATCATTGTTTCTTAAATGGCATGGTTTAAGGTTTCAATTATTATGAATAAAATATTTTTCTTCCATCACTCTTGGTTTTATTGGATTGTTAAAAAGTTCCCATTTTTTTGTGTCACCCTGCATATATCATGGTAATAGATGCAACCAATACAATACAGATTTTATTTTGTAGGGTCTGCGAAATTAGAGTTTTTTCGCACATACTTTCCGTACTCAGCATAAGGGTTATGCATGGATTGGTTTGTTGGTCAGTTTCAGCCCATTAAGATGTCAGCTAACATAAAAAAAGAAACAAAAATTGATTAAGAATGCAGAGATTTTAAAAAGACACGGATTTATAGGTATTTCTTCACTGAAGTCAGAAAAGGAACTGAGATATGCAAACAAACAAAGTTGCGTTTATGGTTTTTCGTGTAAAGTTAACATGGAGCTGGTTTTGCACATTTTTGATAGATAGATAGATAGATAGATAGATAGATAGATAGATAGATAGATAGATAGATAGATAGATAGATAGATAGATAGATAGATAGATAGATAGATAGATAGATAGATAGATAGATAGATAGATAGATAGATAGACCTTAATAACTGTCGAAGTTTCTCATGTGGCCCCATAGGAAAATTAATCGCCCACCCCCGTCTTAGATTAAAGTTGAGGATTATTTTATCAGAAATCGAGAAAACTGAATAAAAAGTGACTTTTTCAGCAAAGATGTCAATAACTGAACATGAAAACAAGTGTCTCCATCCACTGTCATTGATCTAACTCCTTGGTGAATCAATGTTGTAGAAGATGACGGTGTTTCCACGGTAACTACAGAGCCTCTGAACGTCCAAATGGGTCATATCTGATGACCATGAAAAGATAACAAACTGTATTTTACACCGATTATTTCAACATATTGATAGGTCTAGTAGATCAATAGGTATGAAACAGTTTAGATCAGTAGATGAATGCGGCTCTCATGACATGTCTCATTTAGTTTTGTTGCAGTTTTCGGAGCAAGACACTTTTAGTTTGACATTACTTTTTCCCAACATAGTACAATAGCTCCATCAAGTTCTTCAGCCTACTTCATCAGCCAGATAAATAAATGGAGAACTGAGAAACTGGGAAAACTGGGAAAACTGGGAAGGTAAGTTGTTTCACGCCTGAATACTAGCATTTATTGCCTTGTGTTTTTAAGGAGTATACTGTACAATACACTGTTTTTGAACACCATGACTTTGTGTTTTGGCCATAACCACGCTGACTTTTTCAGAGCCAGAAGTGACCACGATCAAAGAAAAGGGCAGAGCTGTAGGGTTGCAAAGGCTGATGGGTAAGCTAATGATAATAGCTATCTTACTTCCACACCACAACAGTACTATCAAATAATGATGTTACAAAATGATGTGATGGTTTTGCTGGTGCTGGTCAACTACAAGTACAATGGAGCTGTCAGGTAAAAAAAAAACAGGATTCATTCAATAAACAGAAGCTCATAAAGTCCAGCAAAGCTCCTAAAATTTTTAATAATGAAAGTATAATTTAAAGATAGACTCTGGGGGTGCTTATTGGAATGTTCAATGGAAGTCTACAGCCACTTTTACTCAGAGATCCTGCCTTTTTTCCACCACTGACTGATTTCCATATCCAAGTCACAGGAGTAACAGAGGTGAGACAGGCTGGACTTTTACACAGCGGACCTGCATTCCGGAATCAAAGGGGGCAGTGACACAGCACAGCGTATAGTGTGCATATGGAGACACTGGCATGATACTGGGGTGGCTGCCACGGCTACATGCCACGGTCCCACGGCTTCATGCCAGGGGTGAAAATGGCATGTAGCCTCAGCACCAGCAGCACCCCTGGCACGAATCCGGGGTGGCGGCCGCAGAATCCATGCCAGTGCCTCTATATGCGCCCGCTGTGTCTTAGGTGCGGGGGTCGCCATCATCAAAACATCACACCTTAGTTGCGAAATGAGAGGTGTTCCTTTTATGTAACATTCCGGAATCGTGATCCCACCTTTATCATGGCTCTGTTACTACCTCCAAAGGCAGTGGTGTGCACAGGAGGGGGGCAGGGGGGTGGTCGCCCCTCCTCGTGGCCCAATTTTTGAAAAATGCGTTCTAAAGTGCCTTCTTGGGAGTCAAAATGTGTGCTAATTGCCCTTTTGGGAGCCAAAACGTATGCTAGGACCTTCTTGGGAGCCAAAACATGTGCGAAAGTGCTCTCGAGGGAGTCCAAATGCGTGCTAAAGTGCTCTTTTGGGGGCCAGTACACATGCTAAAGTGCCCTCATGGGAGCCAAAATGCGCGCTGAAGTGCCATCTTGGGAGCCAAAACATGTGGTAATGTGCCTTTTTGGGAGCCAAAACATATGCTAAAGTGCCCTCTTGGGAGCCAAAATGTGTGGTAAAGGGCACTTTTGGGAGCCAAAACACATGCTAAAGTGCCCTTTTGGGAGCCAAAATGTGCTATAAAGTGCCCCCTTGGGAGCCAAAACATGTGCTAAAGTAGCCTTTTGGGAGCCAAAACATGCTATAAAGTGCCCCCTTGGGAGCCAAAACGTGCTAAAGTGCACTTTCGGAAGCCAAAACACGTGCTAAAGTGCCCTCTTGGGAGCCAAAATGTGTGGTAAAGTGCAATTTTGTGAGCCAAAACGTGCTATAAAGTGCCCCCTTGGGAGCCAAAACATGTGCTAAAGTGCACTTTCAGGAGCCAAAACGTGCTATAAAGTGCCCCCTTGGGAGCCAAAACATGTACTAAAGTGCACTTTCGGGAGCCAAAATACGTGCTAAAGTGCCCTCTTGGGAGCCAAATTGCGTGCTTAAGTGCCCTCTTGTGAGCCAAAATGTGTGGTAAAGTGCACTTTTGGGAGCCAAAACACGTGCTAAAGTGCCCTTTTGTGAGCCAAAATGTGCTATAAAGTGCCCCCTTGGGAGCCAAAACGTGCTAAAGTGCACTTTCAGGAGCCAAAACGTACTATAAAGTGCCCCCTTGGGAGCCAAAACACGTGCTAAAGTGCCCTCTTGGGAGCCAAATTGCATGCTTAAGTGCACTTTTGGGAGCCAAAACGTGTGCTAAACTGCCCTTTTGGGAGCCGAAACATGCTATAAAGTGCCCTCTTCAGTGGCAAGAATGCGCTGTATGTGCCCTTTTTTTCCTTTTCCCCCCTGCCCTTCAGAAAGTCAGTGCACGCCACTGTCCAGAGGTGTTATTAGCCGCGATAAAGGTGGGACCGAATGATACCACCATTTCGTTTACACACACGTCGTTCCGAAATAAAGTATAATAAAGTAATAAAATATTTCCGTAACAGAAGTGCTGTGTAAAAGGGGCTTATGGGAGCCTGGTCTGTTTGGAGGCAGCACCTACTGGTCATCAGCAGTATTACACTTTAAGGTACTAACATCATTGGCTTTCCCTTTGACATCACTTGGCTCTTTATAAAATTTGGGTATCCTCCATAACACTGATCCAAATCTCTGTAACTGTGCTATTATTATGTTTCATAATAGTCAAATAAAATAATTGTCCTCTGGTGCATCTCCTCACAAAATAAACCATAATAATAAGACCTCACTGCTGCGTGTTGATAGAATCTCTAGTACAGATAGTTCATTGATGATAATGTCCACCTCCTCTAGTCATCTGCAGACTACACATACAGGCTCCTTGTCGATTAAAGTCACAGGCTGTAAGTCAAGTCTGCTGTTGGAGACCTCTCAACAATTTACACGCCCTCATTAGTGATTAAAAAAAAAAACTGTCTCATTAAGTTTGATGCTAATTGATCTAACACTGTACCTTTACTGTTGCTCCTTCACATCTCCTGTGGATGGTCCTGATGCTACCTGCTGCCTCCACATGGACTCGTCGTACACACAAAATAATCTCCTCTAGTGTTTTCACATGCTTGATCTGTCATTTTATTTCTTTGTATCATATTTACTTTGTGTATTTTTTAATGGTCTGTGTATTTTGTCTAAGTTCAGCATGTTTTCTTTTCTTTCTTTCTTTCTTTCTTTCTTTCTTTTTTTTTTTTAACAGATATGCTTTTCTTTGCCAGGTCACTCTTGGAAAAGAGATTTGTAATCTCAATGAGGTCTTTTTTTTCCCCTGGTTAAATAAAGGATACATACAACACTAATACTCCATTTTCTGGGGATTAACCACACATGATAAATAAGTCATGTAGGTTTTCTTGTTTTAATAAAAAAAACAAAGAACATAGATTAAACAGCGCATGTATGCATACAGTCCCTTTTTTGCACAACGTAGTAACTCACTGAAAATAAATGTGCAAGAAAAGAAATACAGCAATTTTATAAATATAGGGCCCCAAAACACCTCAACAACATATACCAAATGCACCAAATGTAATGAGATGTTTTAATATATTTGCACAGATATGTTCATATTAAGTAATTATATCTACCCCATTATCTGCACTTCTTTGTAGGTCATACAACTGCCATTGTAACTAATATACATGCGTTTCACTATTATTGCCTTTGTTTAAAAAGAGATCCTTTCTTTTTGTAATATCTATTTCTAGAAAATAAGTCTTGATTTGTTCAGTTCATATCTCTATTTCTCTACCTTCGTCGTCTTTGATCAAAAACATCACAAATAGTTTGCTACAACATTCCAGTATACTTACTTTACAGGGATCATTTTCCCATTAATGTTTCACTTGGCATTTTAATCATCACAAGGAGAGGACAAGCATTTTGACCTCCAGGAAAAGGGAGGAGTCTGACATTGGCTACCTCTGCGCTGAGCTACTCGAGGACGGAGGAGGGAGGGGGGCGAACGCAGCAGTTGGGCCGCCTGACATTTTGCAGCATTGACCTGAAAATATTCTGCTGCCTCCTTTTGTTCTTTCTGCCATGTTGCGGTGAATCAACACCAGAGATTGACTTTCGGAAGGAGGTCTGTGCCATGAGTTTCCGCTCTTGCTCCTTGATTTTGCACTGTAAATGGCTCTGAATGGCAAACCCAAGAGACTCAGGGTCCACAGAGGCACCGTAGACCTCCCAGGTCATCCCTTGCTCGTCCCAGACTACGTCATGGACGCTTTTTCCTTTCTGCTTCCCTGACTGATCGTCTTCCTCTTCATTTCTCTCTGGTTTGATTTTGTCCTTGCTGGACTTCGTCTCCTTTGTTTTAGTCTTTTCTGCAGCTTTTTGTTTAGCTGTATCAGACTTGGTTGTAGTGTTTGCTGTTGCTGATGTTGATGTTGCCTTGGTTGTAACAGTAGCCTGAGACAGTACAGCATTGTTACTGTCAGCAGATCCAGGCTTGGTAGTGCCAGCTGTCTCTGGGGGTGTCCCTGATTTGAAAGTGGAAGCTTCAGCAGTTGCTGTTTTTGCCGCCTGAACTCCAGTTTTATATTGGGAGTTACCTGACTCTCCTGGTTCTTTGTGATTACTGTGTTCAATGTTGATCTGATATACCGGCTGGATATTGCATAGAGCTGATCCTTCTTTTGGCTTGGCTCCGAGCCTGGAGTCTTGCTGCTGGGATAGAACCATGCTGGTATTTTGGTTGGGGCACAACTCAGCCTCAACAGTGAGTTTCTCAGACTTTGGATCGATATTCAGCTGATGGAGGTCCATGCCGCCATCCACCTGGTAGACAGCCAGGGTCTGCGCCTCCTCCCTGGGGACTGCGCCAGCACCGCTTGGCCTGCGAGTCACAGCGAAGGGCAGCAGGCTTGGACTCGTGCACACAGCTTTATTGCATGTGTTTGCGACAGCTTGGACCTCCATATCATGACACTGCTTAACTGGTGTGGATGACAGAGATGAGGTCATAGTCGAAGCCTCCCTGTAAAGCTTGCAGGGAGGCTCTGGCTGCTGCCCTTCAAAGACAGCTGTGTCAGTCTGGCTGGGTTCCTCGGCCACCTGCCCGTCTGTCGGCATGTTTTGCATGGCCTGGGGCTGAGCGGAGGAGTCCTTCTGTGAGGACATTGGCTGATGTTTATCCGAGGAGACTTGTGGAGTCTTTGCTGGCTGAAAATCCTCCTTGGGATGAGCTGAACTGGAATTCTTTGTGTCTTCTTTCTTTATAAGAGGTGTAGTAGATGCAGTTGTAGTAGGTGCAGTTGTAGTGGGTGCAGTTGTAGTGGGTGTAGGTGTAGTGGGTGCAGTTGTAGTAGGTGCAGTTTTAGTGGGTGCAGCTTTAGTGGGTGCAGTTGTAGTAGGTGTAGGTGTAGTGGGTGCAGTTTTAGTGGGTGCAGTTTTAGTGGGTGCAGGTGTAGTGGGTGCAGTTTTAGTGGGTGCAGGTGTAGTGGGTGCAGTTGTAGTGGGTGCAGTTGTAGTGGGTGCAGTTTTAGTGGGTGCAGTTTTAGTGGGTGCAGTTGTAGTGGGTGCAGGTGTAGTTTCCGTGGTTTGTTTCGTTTTGTGTGTCTCTTGTGGACACACCGAGCTTTGTGGGTAAGTGTGCATATGGTGAAGCTCTTTAGACTCCTGTGGTGCAGCTGGGTCCTTGTTAACACCAGCTGAAACTCCTCCTTTACTCTCACGTTGCGGTGTCACCAAGGCGTTTAGATTTGGATTATTTGCGGACACATTTTTATTACTGTCCTCTATTACTGTGGCCTTAGCTGCTGATGAGCGACTCCCCAGCCCTCCTGGCTTTGCGCATTCATCCTTTGTTGTACCTGATGCTTTTGTTCTGCAGTCGTTGGTCGGCTTGTCGACCTTTGACGCCGCAACGGCAGATGACAAACCGCTCTTACACATTTCCTTTTCATCAGCCAAGCTTATCATTCTCATATTAGCATTAGCATCACTCTGCTCCCCCCCTGCCTCACCAACGCCTTGGCTTTTCAAACACAGGTCTGGCATCTGTTGGTCTCCACCTGCCATATTCTCTGATTTTTTCTCATTTCCGTTGGTTGATGTTGGTGTGTCCGACACAGTACTGCTAACTGGTTCACCTCCTTTGAAAGTAGTTTTTGGGCTATGTGGGATGATGTTAGTGGGAGCGGCAGTCACAGATAGGTTATCCTGTTTGTGGTCTGGAGATGTGAGGGTGGGTTTTGGACAAACCTGAGAGAGCTTGAGGTTGGGCTCTTTAGCCCAGTTGGCATTTGACTCCTTATTACCCAGCGTGTCCACCACAGCCAGCTGAGGCACCATCTGGACCGTCACTGTCCTTTTTGGATTAGTTCCCATGTTGGATTCACTGTTTCAGTCTTTAAATATTGTTGTAATCCAAAGATGAGCAAAAAGGTATCAGTCACTGTGCACAATTTCCTAAAGGAAGAAAATAGAAATAGTTTGTTTTCAGGTATTGTGCTGAAAAACATTCAGATTAGACTAAAGTATTTAATTCTTAGATGACTATTATTGCATCTTTAATCATAATACTTGTTAAAGATAATTACATTGAGATTACAAGAACATCCAGTGATGTACAGGGTGGGGAAGCAAAATTTACAATATTTTGAGGCAGGGATTGAAAGACAGTGTATGACCAATTAGTTTATTGAAAGTCATGAGAATTTATTTGCCACAAGAAAATGTACATAATAGAAAATGTTTTTATTCTATGTGTCCTCCTTCTTTCTCAATAACTGCCTTCACACGCTTCCTGAAACTTGCGCAAGTGTTCCTCAAATATTCAGGCGACAACTTCTCCCATTCTTCTTTAATAGTATCTTCCAGACTTTCTCCTAATAGTTTTGCTCATAGTCATTCTCTTCTTTAGATTAGATTAGATTAGATTAGATTCAACTTTATTGTCATTACTCAGTATAAATACAGGGTAACGAAATGCAGTTAGCATCCAATCAGAAGTGCAAATAGCAGAAGTGCAGTATAATACAGTTAAATACTTTACATTACATTACATTTAATACTTTACATTATAAACAGTCTTTATGGACACTCCAACTATTTTTGAAATCTCCTTTGGTGTGACGAGTGCATTCAGCAAATCACACACTCTTTGACGTTTGCTTTCCTGATTACTCATATGGGCAAAAGTTTCTGAAAAGGTATGGATAATAGTGTTAGGTATGATTATGACATCAATATATGTTTGCTTTCAAAACAATTGACGTAGTGCCTGCTGAGAAAAAACAACTAAATGTTCATTGTAAATTTTGCTTCCCCACCCTGTATATATTTAATTCCAAGCACAATGATGATGATAATTACAATAGGATGATGAAAACAGTTCTCTAGGTCAGCTGTCCAAGTCAGTACGACGGCAGTGTGTACAAATGTCACGATGAAGCTGATGTCTTTTTCTGTCTCTCAGATGGTCTTACACCTGATTTAACTTACTGCAGAATAAACTGAACTCAGTGCGTACTTTAAGTCGTTCTGCAAAGCTGCTCATCTTTCAATTTAGATCATATCCAGCACAGATATGATAATGCAAATGGAAAACTAGAACAGTCTATACATAATGTAGAAATGCTGTGTCAGACTAAAGCCAACTTTGCACACCTGATAATAAGTAAAGTACAGAATTAAGACATGTAGGCTGACAGTGGTTACAGATGAAGGATATGTTGATTAAAACTGTGAACGTTCCACATTTAGTAAAGTTTTGTGAGATTCACCAGCCTTTTCTGATCTTTGGTTATATTAAATATGAAGAAATATTACATTTCCTACATCTGGAAAGAAGAGAATAATGAATGAAGTTACTCTATTGGAACAAAATGGTATGGTTTTAAATCTGTTAAGTGTTCAGTATCAGCCAAATGCAATCATATTAAAAACGTCATTGGAAATTTCTCAGTACATCGAGCAGAAAGATTTCAACTTTTGAAAACATGTTCTTCATGTTCATGTTTTATGTTTAATTCAATTTTTAACATGAAAATATAAAGGAGTAGTGCTAGGTGATAGTGTGATAATGTAAAATACATCATTAGCATTACCGCAATATATACATATTTTTTAATCTTTAGGTTATATTTTGCCTACACTGTCAGCTAAAATTTCTCTGTTTCGTTCTTTTCCTTAAATTTACTTGGAGACATTGTGGACAAATTGGAGATCACACACACATTTTTTGGGATTGTCCAAAACTTAAGTCTTTCTGGGAGGGAATTAGGGGGGAACTTTCTAAAATACTACACACTTACATTGAATTTGACCCACTGATTTTTATCTTTGGAGTGCTCCCTGCTAATTTTTTTAAATAAGATTAAAGAATATCTTTTGAAAATTCTTGTCTTGGTAGCAAAAAAAAAAGATAACTGTATCCTGGTATAAACCACTTCCTCCAACAATAAATCAGCGGAAGGAAAGAATTGTGAGGGTCTATACAATGGAAAAAATAACAGCAAACCTAAACCTTACCACTGATTTGTTCAAGAAGAGGTGGAATCCTTTGATAACCCATTTGGATTTGATATTGTAGCATTTGAGAGTCTGGCGCTGGGGGGATATTATTTGTATTTTTATGTAATTATTAAAATAATTGTAGGCAGATATATTAGGTATGCAAATAAGACCTTGTAACAGTACACTGATTTGAGGTACCAGTTTGCCGAGAAGTTATGTTTATTTATTTATTTATTTATTTATTTTATGTCATAAAAAATATGTAGCTTTCTACATTAAGAATATGTAAGGATTGTACATATTGTAAAGCTTGAAATATGAATAAAATTTTGTTCAAAAAATTTTTTTACTTTGCATTAATGTTGAAAATAAATTGAATCATTAGAATTGTTTTACCTAGAGACCTACAAATCTGTAATATCTCACTTTGCAAGCATTTCTCATAATCTGACCATAAGAATAAACACAAATAACCATTAGCACCTTCAACTTTCACTCAGACAATATTCATCGTGATAACTTTTTTTTCTTCTCCAGATGACCCAGCCCTTCAGGAGGTGGATCCAGCACAGCATTATGATCTTACATCCTATTTAAAATTTAAACAAGGACCTATAGTTCCACAAATCTCTTCATCTCTTTCGTTTGATGAATGGCTCCATCTCAGTCTGCCTCCTAAAAGTATAAAAGCATCTGGGCCAGTTCTTGGAGTAATGTGGCAGCACCAGCAGACATCTGAAATATCAGATCCTTTAGAGTCAGACAAATGAACAGCACTGATCTGGACTTGAATCATTCATAACAGCCTGTACGTATAAAGAGAGGTAGAGACAGCAGTTTATAATTCTGTAAGAACATCAGTAAGCCATCTCGTGGGCATGATGATCGATGATGTGCTGTATTGTATATAACGTGCAGTTAATCTATGAAAAGACTTGAGGTTAATCTCAAGAGGCATCATCACAACAGTGCTATAAAAAAAAAAAAAAACAGTTTCTTGCTATGTTAAGCACCATATTTATATATCTAAAACAGCACCTGTCCAAATCTGTATATATTCAAATCCGTATTTATATATATTTTTTTATATTTATAACCATTTGCACTACATTCATATCAAACTGTATCTGCACTCTCCTTTTAAACACTTTTTTATTCAATTTATGGGACTGTTTTACATGTATGTGTATGTTTATGTATATGTTTGCTGTGAATTTCCCCATTGTGGGATCAATAAAGGAATATCTTATCTTATCTTATCTTATCTTATCTTATCTTATCTTATCTTATAGCCTTAATATTCATCCTGTTATATTTCCACCTGCATGATCCAAAAATAAAACATATTAATTCTTGACACAGTTTACCAGCCCATCTGTGAATACACTTGATAACCTGAAATTGTATATTTTCAAGTGTGACTTGATTAAAACCAGAA
This sequence comes from Sphaeramia orbicularis, assembly GCF_902148855.1. Classification (NCBI taxonomy): domain Eukaryota; kingdom Metazoa; phylum Chordata; class Actinopteri; order Kurtiformes; family Apogonidae; genus Sphaeramia; species Sphaeramia orbicularis. The sequence continues at coordinate 48,810,220 of NC_043957.1, forward strand.
TACTAAACCAAGTACAGTTCTGGGTCATGGACAGATGTAGTCCATTGTGTTGCTCTCTCACTATCCATCTGCCTGTATGTTGTCAAAGTGCAAATATTTATTCTATATTTATGGAAAGCATACAGACTGAGATATGCAACAATCAAAACGCCAGTGTGTCTGGGCTTCTTCTTCTTTTTTTTTTCTTTTTCTTTGCCTGCAGCTGTTTGGAAATACACAACAACAGGGTATGCAGAATATGGATTCATGCAAAAACCAAAAAAAAAAAAAAAAAAATTAATTAAAGTAACGACCTGTTCAGGCCAATTATATATCCATGTCATGCACTGTGGAATCTAGTCCCACCTCGACAGTACCAAAGGCCATTTATATCTGCTGATTTGATTTGACCTTGCGACGATTTTTAACATCAGACACGAAGGAAAAGGCTGTAAAATGAAAAATGAAAAAAAAAAAGAAGAGGGGAACGGCTTACCTTCACAGACTCTTTATATCCCGTGCCGTGCTGTGCCGTGCCGTTTGCGCGTCCGTGTCAACCCTAGAAATGAATATGGAAAATCAACCCTGTGTCAGTGACATCAAACCACGCCTTCTGTCATAAAATGGGTCTTAGAGGTATCGATCCTTCATGGCAAAAGCACCCAAACTCCAGCACCAGGACTGAGCGGTAGTGCGCAATGAGTCACCGCTGCGCGACCGACGGACGCATCCTCTGAGCGCTTCATTAGCGGCGCCTCATGCCTGGAAAAAGTGGACCTATCGCAAAATGGACCTATCACTTTCTCATGCTGTGTGTGTGTCTGTGTGTGTGTGTGTGTGTGTGTGTGCGCACTATCCCGGGCTGAACTGGTCCAGCGCAGGCAACGCGGTGCAGCAGCACAGATGAATGGATGAATGTGGGATAGGATGGAGGCTGTGCAGTAAGCACACAGCCGCAGGCAGGCAGACAGGCAGGCAGGCAGGCAGGCAGACAGGCAGGCAGGCAGGCATCCACAGGAGCCCCACACACATTCACATCACCACTTCTACCATAGAACTGACCCCAAAGGCAGCCTGTTCTATTCTATTCCAAGGAAAGGAGAGCATTTTTTTTATATTGCAATGCCTGTTCTTGTGTCAAGAGGTTAAGGATTGATTGTTTTTTGGTTGTTTTTTATTATTATTATTATTATTATTATTATTATTATTATTATTATTTTGTAATCTATGCTATGCAGCTCTGTTTTTCAAAGGTAGAACCAATAAGGGCTGCAATGTAATAGTTGTTTTTTGTTTTTTTTTTTGTTTTTTTTTTAAATTTTTGTTATTTTTTTGTAATCTATGCTATGCAGCTCTGTTTTTTAAAGGTAGAACCAATAAGAGCTGCAATACAAGTTTTGTTTTTTTTTTTTTTTTTTTCAAATAATCTATGCTATGCAGCTGTTCTTTTTAAAGGCAGAACCAATAAGAGCTGCAATATATTTTTGTTTGTTTGTTTGTTTTTGTAATCTATGCTATGCAGCTCTGTTTTTTAAAGGTAGAACCAATAAGAGCTGCAATACAAGTTTTGTTTGTTTGTTTGTTTGTTTTTTTCAAATAATCTATGCTATGCAGCTGTTTTTTTTAAAGGTAGAACCAATAAGAGCTGCAATATATTTTTGTTTGTTTGTTTGTTTGTTTTTGTAATCTATGCTATGCAGCTCTGTTTTTTAAAGGTAGAACCAATAAGAGCTGCAATACAAGTTTTGTTTGTTTGTTTGTTTTTTTCAAATAATCTATGCTATGCAGCTGTTTTTTTTAAAGGTAGAACCAATAAGAGCTTCAATATATTTTTGTTTGTTTGTTTGTTTGTTTTTGTAATCTATGCTATGCAGCTCTGTTTTTTTTAAAGGTAGACCCAATAAGAGCCACAATATAATTGTTTTTTTTTTTTGTTTTTTTTTGTTTTTTAAATAATCTATGCTATGCAGCTCTGTTTTTTAAAGGTAGACCCAATAAGAGCTGCAATATAATTTTTTTTTATTTTTTATTTTTAATAATCTATGATATGCAGCCCTGTTTTTAAAGGTAGAACCAATAAGAGCTGCAATATAATTTTTTTTTTTTTTTTTATAATCTATGCTATGCAGCTCTGTTTTTTAAAAGTAGAACCAATACGAGCTGCAATATAATTGTTTTTTTTTTTTTATATATATATATAATCTATGGTATGCAGCTCTGTTTTTTAAAGGTAGAAACAATAAGAGCTGCATTATAATTCAAAAGTACATTTTAAAAACAAAACAAAAGAAAGAAGAAACACTTAAAATGTCTGTATGCTTTTAAGCTGACTGTATTGTTAAATAAATGGAACACTGTCATAGGGAACAACAACCTTTTATCCATGTCTTAAACTTAGTATCTAAATCTAAAATACATACATGAATAAATATATTAATAGGCCTACATCTGTACTACTTATCAATCTAAAAAACACAAAAATGTGAGTGACTAGGTGCAATTTGAAAATTTTTTGGTCATTTTTTCCCCCTCGAAGGCAAATACTATCCACTGGACATCAATGGGGCCAAGCTCTTCTGATACAAACAGTATCCAACCTGTGGCTTGATCAGCATGTGCACAGCTGTGAATAGTATATATAGCTTTCTTTATTTGTCTTTATTTTGATTTTGCACTTCTTTTGCTCTTGTGTCCTTTTGTGCCTTGCTGCTGTATACCTTGAATTTCCTCCTTATGGGACTAATACAGGCTTATCTTATCTCTGATCCTAAAACATCCTGTAGGTGCTGATTATTCAGCCACATCAGTTCGTCTGTGTCTCTCTGATTTTTGACCTATTTGTATGAAGTATCCTGAATGATCCAAATATGTGCCTTACAAAATAGTACGTTCTTCAATAAACTGAGTCACATGAACAAAATAAAGGTTAACACTCTCTTAAAAATGATGGTAAATGATACTTAAATGAGTTGTTTTGGTCAAAGAAAATGTTAAGGCTTGATGTGTTTCCTACTTTAACATTTACACATTTTTTATTTTTTTATTTTTTTTAATAAGTGAACCAAACTAGCTAAATAAAATGCACTTTATTTTCTTCTTTTGTTTTGTTTTGTTTTGTTAAAATTTGACTTGAGACAATGTATGATACTGGTTTGATGTACTTTCATGTCAACACAACACTCAAGATTCACTTAAATATAGATATCCTTTTGTATTAGGCTATGTTCAAAAACGTATGTGTCATGTTATGTTAACCCTTTCATGCATGAATTATGACAACCTTAGTCAAGATTTTTTTTCCTGACTGTTTTTATTCATTTTTAGACATGAAAAAAAAGAATGAGACTGAAATTCTTTATGAACCTATTTATCATAGAATTACAAAAATGTCCATCAGCTGGACATGTGTTTAATTTTTGAAGCAAAGAAACATGTATTGAAACCCATCATCAGAAAGTGATATACTGTGTGAAAACCATGAAATAAAAACATTTTTAATGCAGCTAATCTGATGTTTTCTCACATTTTAACATACTCTAATACTAGTTATTACTCACTTCATGAAGATAATATGCAAAAAAAAACAAAACAAAACAAAACACTTCTTGCTTAAGAAAACTGTTATAACATTTAGCAGTTGATTTACACTAAAACATGTTAGTGCAGATCAGGTTTATCAAGAACAGTAAAGTTACAGTAATGGTATGTGTATGGGATGGTGCATAAGTGTCCATTGTCTTGGCTGATGTGGAACTAAAACAACAAACCCCATGACTATACACGGTGGGGAAGCAAAATTTACAATGAATATTTAGTTGTTTTTTCTCAGCAGGCACTACGTCAATTGTTTTGAAAGCAAACATATATTGATGTCATAATCATACCTAACACTATTATCCATACCTTTTCAGAAACTTTTGCCCATATGAGTAATCAGGAAAGCAAACGTCAAAGAGTGTGTGATTTGCTGAATGCACTCGTCACACCAAAGGAGATTTCAAAAATAGTTGGAGTGTCCATAAAAACTGTTTATAATGGAAAGAAGAGAATGACTATGAGCAAAACTATTAGGAGAAAGTCTGGAAGATACTATTAAAGAAGAATGGGAGAAGTTGTCACCTGAATATTTGAGGAACACTTGCGCAAGTTTCAGGAAGCGTGTGAAGGCAGTTATTGAGAAAGAAGGAGGACACATAGAATAAAAACATTTTTACCTTCGCCAAGGAGGTTATGTTTTTGCCAGGGTTTGTTTGTCTGTCTGTCTGTTTGTCTGACGTTTGTCTGGAAATGGGCCCCCCCGTGGGCCCCCCCACCCCCGATCACCATCAAAATTTAATCATTTCTTCCTTATCCCATTTCCAACAAACCCTGAAAATTTCATCCAAATCTGTCCATAACTTTTTGAGTTATGTTGCATACTAACGGACAGACAAACGTGGTCCCCCCCGTGGGCCCCCCCACCCCCGATCACCACCAAAATTTAATAATTTCTTCCTTATCCCATTTCCAACAAACCCTGAAAATTTCATCCAAATCTGTCCATAACTTTTTGAGTTATGTTGCACACTAACGGACAGACAAACAAACAAACAAACAAACAGACAGACAAACAAACAAACCCTGGCAAAAACATAACCTCCTTGGCGTGGGGGGGCCCACGGGGGGGGGGGGGGGGGGGCACTGATCAGCCTTGGCGGAGGTCTGTGCTCTCCGAGTGCTTCTAGTCTATTGTGTCAATTTTCTTGTGGCAAATAAATTCTCATGACTTTCAATAAACTAATTGGTCATACACTGTCTTTCAACCCCTGCCTCAAAATATTGTAAATTTGGCTTCCCCACCCTGTACAAGTGAACAGCTGAAGAATAACTGTCCACTGTGGTGACCAGTATGCATGAAAGGGTTAATGTAAGCATTATAAACTCACTCCCAGCCTGGTCTGACCTCTAGGATGTTGTTAAAATCTTGGTGCTTTTAGCAGAGTCTATATTCAAATCTAGACTTGGTCTGGGATAGGAGTTCCTCTTGAAATGCAGTAATTGTATGGGGTAGACCTGCTGCCTTTAAAAGCCCAGGGGGACTGATTAGGAGAGAAGGTATACCAAGACTTAATTACAGCAGAGAGCGCCACTGATGAACAACCCGGGATAGGCTGATGTGTGACTTCAGCTTCAGGGGGAGGGCATGTGTGCACCCAGTGAAGAGGAAGAGACATGGCTGACGAAAGGGAATATGTTTAAGATGTGTGGTCTGTCGCATCCACCATTTTAAATATTAGCTTAACACCATGGCATAGAAAGTATAACCCACACCTGTGACCTGGTTATGTCAGCATGGAGTAAAGAAGACTCCATGACACACCAGACACATGGTGTTAACCTACTGGTTTAGCCTAAATATAAACAGACTGGGGTGCATTTTAACACCTAAAACATAAAACAGACAGAATGTGGATCTGGCATCATCTTGTGGTAATACTGGGAAAGGCAAACAGCATAACACAATCCCAAAACCCAGCAGTACACAGTCTTGCTCAGTAGATGGTGCTGTAGCTGTGTTGGCTTATTGAATGCTATGTTCATGGAACTCTGTGAAAGTTAGCTGAACAAATAAGATTCTCTTTAGGAGTCTACAATTTTTGGAAAAATATACTAAATCTAGTGTGGTAGAAATATATGTCTCTTGGATAAGACTCTTTTGGTAGAAAGAAATACTGGTGTACATATATCTTTTTTTTTTTTTTTTTTTTTTTTTTTTTTTTTTTTTTTTTAACGTTGCGGGGATGAAACGTCTGTGCTTCTGTTCGGACATTGAACGCACCACAGCCAGACTGTTGTCAAGTGAAACGTTGCTAACCTTTCCACACGTCTGTGAGGTTAGCTGTTAGCTTGGACGGGAAGTTTGTGCAGTGTTATTTCTTCCGCTGTTGTCATCATTTCTGCAAACAAAAGGTAAGAACAGAATTAACTTCAGCTTTTAAATCTCCCAAGTATACCACATTGTTAGCGCCGTAAGGCTAACCTCATCTAGGTTAATGCAGCTAGCTAAACGAATACAATGACAACCTGTTGTCTGAACTGAACCCAGGGCTCATCTGTCATAAGAGTTTGATAGTTTGTTAAAATAAGAGATAACAAGCATGCTCGTAGTATTTTGGCGTAAATATTCAGTGGTCATTTTGCTACTTTAAATACCAGTATATCACATGTATTCTTATTTACCAGAAGTTTGCGGGTCACGTTTGTCTGACGTTAGCTTTAGCCATATGCTAGCTGTGACAATGCTGGTTATTCAAACGTTAGCTAGCATTCTCATGTTGGCTAGATTTTTAGTTTTACCACATCTACTGAAGTTTCTACATGTTTGACTCAACGTCAGTGTTCAAACTGCTTAACGTTTTTCTCTTATAAATTAAATAATGTGTTATATTGTAATACACAGTGCAGTATTGTTGTAAATGCCCCTAACTATTCGCATCATCTCACAAACTGCAGTTGTGGTCACACTATTTTCATTCGTAATGGTTAGATTTATGTGCTCAGCAAGTAGTGATGGAAGAGGAATTGTGTAAATTTACTCGAGAACCAGTGTCTCTCCTAAAAGCCCAAGTCATTTGGGACATCACCTGCACCAGGTTAATGTAAAATCAATGTGAAGAGCATTAAAATCCGTGGGATTACTTTTCCTAGACAAATTTTCCCATATTTCCCAAATATTATTATTATTATTATTATTATTATTATTATTATTATTATTATTATTATTCCCCTTTATTGTGCTCGAAAAAGAGATTTATCTCAAGGGACTTCCTGGTTAAATACGGGTTAAATAAAATAAATAAGTACATTATTATTATTATTATTATTATTATTATTATTATTATTGTTGCTATTATTATTGCACAAATATTAATCAGTTTTAATTTGTGTAGCACCTTTCATATAGAATAATACAGGTCCGAGTACTTCACAGATAAGATATAAGATATTCACAGATATTCACAGATATAAGCTAATACATTCTAGATACATTGTATATACACTGTTATAAAATGAGATTAAAAGAGACTAAAATAAAAAGTACATACAAAAACACAAAATTTAATATAATACTAAACCAAACAGAATAATACCACCATAAAATCTAAGAAGAAAAACACCAACACACAAAATAAGTGGTACAATAAATAGAGAAGAAAATACAGAAAAATAAAATTCATAAAATTATGAGTGGGAACAAATGCAAATGGAATGGTACTAATTCAGAAAAACAATATAGCATAATTTTGTAATGAAAAATGTAACCTATCCTTGTGGGAGAACCACAAACCCCACACGTGTATCTCTGTTTTCTGCAAATAAGGGAAAAGCAAATAAAAATAAATGTACCCTTCTGTCAACAATAAGGAGATACAGGATTTTACGTGAAGCCACTTTGCGATGGAAGCTATAGTTAGGCTACTCAGTAAGCTTACTTTTCCCTTTTATAGTTTATAGTGCTGTAAGTATCAGAAAGGGTAATTTTGCCTTGTGAGTAATTTTAGTTTTTGACACTAATAATGCATATCAATGTGTTGTTTCATTTGTTTTTAATGTTGTGTGTGTATGTTTTGTCTTTGTCTTATTAACTTTTTTTTTTTTTTTTTTTTAATTTTTGAAGTCATCTGGGTTGTCTTACTTTTTGTGTTTTAGAAAATGCTGGGTTATATCTGGCAGTATGTCTACACATCCTTCTTGAGATACTGGGTGAAGTGGTTTATCAGACAAGCAACAGGGAAATGTGAACTCCAGAGAATATGCTCTGGATACAAACCAGGAGCAACAAGAGCAACAAAAGCAGGTGAATTATATACTGTTTATAATCTCAAGTCTGGTATATATTTCTTCAATGTAAGGTGTACTAACCCACTTGTTATTTTCTCTGTTGAAGAATACTCCCTTCAGTCATCAAAGAACCAGGTAAGAATTGTTAAAGTTTTTTGAGTTATTCAGTGGGGAGGCATAAGATAGAAGTGGCTCAACAGTTTCAATACAGGGTTTAGTAGTTTTTAGTAGTAATGATTTAAGAATATCTAGAATACAGCTTTGGAAAACAAAAGTGTTTTTGCAAGTATTATTATTATTATTATTATTATTATTATTATTATTATTATTATTATTATTATTATTATTACAGGAATCCATCGAGTAAAGTGAACATTTCTGTAAATATTACTTAAAACATCTCTCCCAAATTTCAAATAAAAATGCTATAATTTAGATATTTAACCAGGTAAAATAACAAAGATGCAGTGATGCAAAGACAAAAGCTTGTATTCATTCATAAGATGATAGCCATGTTTTTAGTTTAGGAAGAGTTGAGAAATCAGTGTTTGGAGTAACCCTGATTTTCAGTTACAGAATTCACCATCTCCGTCATTCTCCATTATGTCCATTATATTGCTGTAGGTACTTAACAACACCCATCCAACTTTTGATCCTCTTGAGGTTCAAGTCTGCAAATTTAGAGCGATCTTTAATTATTTTTTCCTTAGCTATATTGAAGTATAAGATGTACTGTAAGAAAACAACTCAATCAATCAAATTTTATTTATTAAACACCACATCATAACAAAAGTTAGCTCATGACCCTTTACATTTAGACCTGGTCTAAACCAGACTTGTAAGCCAATTCACAGACACCAATAGAATCCTCCAGGAGCAAACTCTTTGTGACAGTGGCAGGAAAAACTTCCTTTTATCGGGCAGAAACATGGAGCAGACCCCGAATCTGGAGGATGAATCATCTGCCTTAACAGGTTGGGGTTAAAGAGAGGGTTAAAGGATGCACAGCAAACTGAACTATAACTGCTAAAAACTTGAACTGCCGTTGCTAGTGTAACTACCAATAACTAGTACAAATACCCATAAGCTGTTAATAATACTAACAGTGCATATTGGCCTGGCCAAGCAAGTAATGAAGTGAGAAACCACTGTGCAGCAATACTAATCATTCCATATCTGTTTTTAAAAATGAATTTAGCAGCAACAATAATAGCTCAAATTGTAGGTCTAAGCAAGAACTTTAACATGCCATTAAGGAATAATAACCAAAAATTTATTAATAACATGAATTTATTCTCATTGACAAAGTAACAGAGTGAGGAAAAATATACAGCAGTTATTCAAGGTTTGGAAAAAATGCCAAAAAGTGCTGTTCCTCATGGAAAGTGCAAATATTTACCACACTTTTCTTAATATATGAGAGTACATCATATCCAAAAATGAAACTGATATAATTTTTATTTTAGTTTTAAAAGACATTTATTCATGGTAACGGAGTGAGAATCCATAAAAAGTAACGGAGTGAGGTGTTTGTTCAGTGTGATGCACCAGAATAATGATCAAAGATTTTATTAAGATACTGATGAAATTATCGCTCTTTGGCGAACATATGTTTCATAACGATGTTTAATACACATCTTTCTGCTGTTTTTTTTTTTTTTTTTTTTTTTTTATAATAACATTTGAAATCATTCTAGTATTTGATTATTATGAAACATAAGATTAGACATAGGCATATATTTTGAACATATTTATTTACACATTCCTATTTATATTCTGAATTTATACTGTATACATTCATTTACAACCTTGGCTGTTCTTAATTTACTCTGTATTCTCATATATTTTCTTATATATCCAGTTGTAATTCAGGTAGAAATTAAATAAACACAGTTTTAGAAACTAGAGATATATGTCTTTCATGCTGAGTAATCAAAAATATTGTTTTCGAGAAATGAGAAATTGACCCTGATGTTTACTTTTGCTTGGCCAGGCCTGTATACTACTGCTGCAGCTGTTAGTACCAACAATAGAAACCTCTACCATCCATGTAACTATATAATAAATATAATCACAACTATGCAGATACATGAATAATGATGATGGAGGCAGAAGTGGAGCAATAAGCAACCACTCACAACCAAATACCGAAAAAAACGACAGATAAAACAATTTTCAGATCACATACAAGCAGTGTTAATATTGTTGGACTGTCATAAGAGAAAAATAAGCAGGCACTATTCAATGCACAGAACTGACATGTGCTTTGAAAAGACACCAGATGTCTTTGTTCTGGTGTCAGACTGTATCTGAATGTCTGTGTTATAAAAAGGCTTTCTGAATCATCACTGTGGCCTGGTCTAACGAAGGCGTAATGGTGCTAAAAGGCTGAAAGTTTGGAAATATTCTATCGGCAACAACCTCATTTTCAAGGTGCCACAATTTGTATCATAACCCTCAGATTATGTAATGACATGTGAAGGAAGCACCCTTTGCTTCACTACTGGTTTAGTCATTATCTGTAACACTATCATACACGTGAACACCAATAAAATAATATCTTGTGAACTCAGTGTGTCTTTATCTCCCACTACACTTTCCAAACATCAGTGACCTTACTTCCTATTTATGATCATAGCTGAGTGAACATTTTCCAGAGACAAAAGTGCTTGTTCATTTTTTTTCATTTATTCTGAGGTTACCTAAGGCAACCATGCCAATTCTCTTTCTGGTTTCTAAACGCATTTTGACGTACCTGTCACTGCCTTGTCTGCCTCTTGTGCGTTGTGTTTCAGGTTTTACGACAGGCTTTGAAAACCAACAAGGATAATTTAGAGCAACGTGTGGATCAAATAATGCAAGAGAAGAATATCAAACCCCAGAAAGATCCATTGTAAGGTTACTTATTTTATCTGCTGTTTTCCATGACTGTGTGGTCTTTGAATTTGTGTTGTTTTTTCCTTTTCATTTATTTCTTTCCCTGTTCTCTTAGGTTCAAGGAAAGCCTCACTGTGTGTCTGCTACAGATTACAGGATACAGCTCTCTGTATGTATCTGTGGAAGATTTGAGAAAGGAAGTTTTCAGCTCGGATAACCCTGAACACGAGGCCATGCTGCTGAAGGTATTCCTTGTTCTTCAGCTGCACATTATTGAAGCAGCTGCTCCGCTACACAGCCTCCAATGTCCCACACACAATATTTCACTGGACTGTCTTCAGCTTCGATTACAGAACACATTCACTGTGGCACTGTTTGTGTCACATCATGCTTTTACAATGCACAATGAATGGCACTGCATTTATTTCCATTCAGACTTACATGGCTTGTGTTAATTTTTTTTTGCAAGATCTTGTAATGCTGACAGGAGAGTCAGACCGCTGTGTAAAGTCTCTTAATGGGGTCCAGGTCTGGACTCTGCGGTGGTCAATCCATGTGTGAAAATATCTCGTACTCCTCAATCACTCTTGATGCCTGATGAACCCAGTGAATGCTGTCATTGTCTTTATGCTCTCTATCAAACTGATGGTTGTTTCAGAAATGAGAAGCTACTGCATCAGTTAAGGTTAAAGAATTTATTTGTTGCAGCCGAAACATAATTCAGACTCATACTTAGCTTTGTTGTCATACAATCGCTAGACGTGATCAGAATAAAACACAGTTACACAGGTCTTGGTGTGTGCAGCATGAGTAAATGGGATAAAATAATAAATAGAAATTGAGAAAGATAAGAGCAAAATAGAATATAATTTAAAAAAAAAGACTACCATAAAAACACACACAATAAATAAACAAAATCATTGCAGTAACTAGAAGCACTCGGAGAGCGCAGACCTCCGCCAAGGCTGATCAGTGGCCCCCCCCACCCCCGATCACCACCAAAATGTAATCATTTCTTCCTTATCCCATTTCCAACAAACCCTGAAAATTTCATCCAAATCTGTCCATAACTTTTTGAGTTATGTTGCACACTAACGGACAGACAAACAAACAAACAAACAAACAAACAGACAAACAAACCCTGGCAAAAACATAACCTCCTTGGCGGAGGTAATTATCCAATGAATGGCCAAGCTGTGTATGCTTTATGTAGCACACTATAGAATTAAATATTATTTTCAAGCCACTGTACGGAGGAAACTCATTTCGACCACTTGTATCTGGAATCTTGTCCTTTCAGTCATGACCATAGGTGAGAGTCATCGTCGTATCAGTCTGTCGTGGTGAAGAAGGAGCTGAGCCAAAAGGCGAAGCTCTCAATTTACCGGTCAGTCTACGTCCCTACTCTCACCTATGGTCGTTTGTTTCACAATTCAGAAGGATATTGCACCTGTCGGAGCTACAAGGAGATGTTGTATTTAAAATGTTATTGTCAGTATTAACCAAAATGTGTAGAATGAAGAAATGCTGAATGAATGAATTTGTTTTTTCAGCTTTGGGACCTTTTAATGCCGACGGTCAAACTGGAATCAAGGATAACCAAACAATGGGGGGACATTGGATTCCAGGGAGATGACCCCAAGACTGACTTCAGAGGAATGGGCATGCTGGGACTTATTAACCTTGTGTGAGTACATTAAATGAATCTGGTCTTTACCACAATATTGTTATTATAACAGGAATAATATCATCTTTGATCTGTATCTACCAATTTTGAGAAGGCTCTTTTGGATATGATTGAAATACAGGGTGGGGAAGCAAAATTTACAATATTTTGAGGCAGGGATTGAAAGACAGTGTATGACCAATTAGTTTATTGAAAGTCATGAGAATTTATTTGCCACAAGAAAATGTACATAATAGAAAATGTTTTTATTCTATGTGTCCTCCTTTTTTCTCAATAACTGCCTTCACACGCTTCCTGAAACTTGCGCAAGTGTTCCTCAAATATTCGGGTGACAACTTCTCCCATTCTTCTTTAATAGTATCTTCCAGACTTTCTCCTAATAGTTTTGCTCATAGTCATTCTCTTCTTTCCATTATGAACAGTCTTTATGGACACTCCGACTATTTTTGAAATCTCCTTTGGTGTGACGAGTGCATTCAGCAAATCACACACTCTTTGACGTTTGCTTTCCTGATTACTCATATGGGCAAAAGTTTATGAAAAGGTATGGATAATAGTGTTAGGTATGATTATGACATCAATATATGTTTGGTTTCAAAACAATTGACGTAGTGCCTGCTGAGGAAAAACAACTAAATGTTCAATGTAAATTTTGCTTCCCCACCCTGTATATTGTTTATCTAAACACCGATTGCTGTTCCACTGATTGGTCGATGTTTTTTTTTTTCTCCATTTCTTCAATGCATTCAATTCGCTGCTCTGTCAGACTTTGAGTGGCCTGTTTAAACATTAAACCTGGTACATACTGTATACAGCAGCGCTTCACTGACCCCTGTCAATAATTGATCTGTGTGCAGCTGTGCACATGTTTACTGTCACTTCATTTTTTAAATTAACCTGTGGCAAAATTTTGAGACAGACACACCATATATGTTCTATTCAATTCAAAGGAAAATGTGCTATTTACACTTTATTACAGGCAGTTATAGCTGGGAATAGTGTGCATTAAATCATCAGGTTTACTTAAACGAAAGTGACTGTAGCCATAATTTTTTTTCTGGTTTTGTTGGTAAGTATGCTTTTTTTTTTTAATTAATGGGTTAATGTGAAATCTTGTTGAGTTGAGGCTAAGGGCTCCTGAGCAGGTTTAAGTAATTACTAAAATTGTGACTGAAACTTAAAAAATGTTGTTTTAGATGAGTAAACTAGTGATCCGTAAGAAGGATAGGAAAAGTGTGGGTAGAGGAGTGTTGTCTTATTTTAAAAGGTTAAGAATTGAATAATAATAATAATAATAATAATAATAATAATAATGGACTGGATTTCTATATTTTCAAGTTTGCCCAAAGTGCTTTACATTATTGATCCATTATTCATTCACTCACACATGCACACACTGGTGGTGATAAACTACATCTGTATTAAATTATTAATAAAGATATTGCTGTATTACAGGTTTTTCAGTGAAAACTACACAGAGGAAGCTCGTCAGGTCTTATCCCATGCAAACCATCCTAAACTTGGGTAAGAGATATATTAATACAGGCACAAAAAAAACCTCTGTATGTTTTATGACCTGTGAAATACTGTCAGATCTGTTTACAGTAAAGTAGTGTTTGTTGTCTTGCTGCTGATTGTTTTTGGTTGATCATGACCTCTTATTTTAAATCTCATCTCAGGTATTCATACGCTATAGTTGGAATCAACTTGACTGAAATGGCCTACAGCCTCCTGAAGAGCGGAGCTTTGAAACCCCACTTTTACAATACAGTCCTGGGAACACCTGAGCTCCAACATTTCCATCAGCTTTACTGTGAGTAAAAACTACCAGAAAGTGAACTCGTGTTTTTATACAGAGTCCCTAAATGTCTGCCTGTGTCCCCTCTTAGGCTACCTGGCGTATGAATTCGATAAATTCTGGCTGTCAGAAGAACCAGAAAGCATCATGCAGTTCAATCAGTACAGAGAAAAGTTCCACAACAACATCAAGGCACACTTACAGGACCCTGACGTGTCACTCATATTGACAGTGCGTACTAAGGCCTGATGTTCAGGAGATCCCCTCACCTCTCCGTGACCCCCCCCCCACTGAAGGGAGCAGTGCTGCTGAGGATGGCGATAAATGTATTAAAAATGAGAAATCCTGTATTTATTTTTTTTTGTCCCTTTTAATTGATGTCAATCCTGTAACAGTTATTTTTGAAGGGGTTTGAAATGGAGCACAAATGTACCAACCTATACCTCAAAAGTGACCATTCCAGTAGTTTCAGCCTATTTATATGAAGGGGAAACGAAGAGGACGGAACAAATGATGACTTTTGCGAGTGTTTTCGCACTTTCAATGAACAAGAAGCCAAATGGTTCAAAGACAGTTGAAGAAACGTGTAACTACCGTGTTTAACTGCCTGGTTTGTATTTATAGTGTGTGTGTGTGTGTGCTCTCACATTCGTCCTGCTCAGGAATTTAATATTTATGTCCAGAGAGCATGGCTAAAACTTCATGTTACAAATCATTTTTTGTGGTGCTCCCATCCAAAACTGTTTGCATGGTTGCATGTCCCACAGATAACAATAACACTGTCTGTACTAAGAAGGACTGTTCCATAAAACTACACATCTTAAGACTGATTACATTTCCATTACTTGATTTTATGCTTTTGAGGGTTTAGTTTGTACAAAGTTACATCAAAGTTAATAAACACATTTTGATGTTTCTGATCCATTTCAAATTGTGGAAGTGATTACACATGTAAACAAGTGTTCAGAGAACGCAAACCTCCGCCAAGCACCCCGAACGGTGTGCATGTGTGGATCGACTATTTCTTTTTAAATTGAACAGTTTCCAGGTTGTTCCATACAGCAGAAAAAGTTGAAGCTAGGTACCAGTCATGTGTATGTCTAATTATATTAAATTCCAATCAATATTTGTTGAGTTATAATGAAAAATGTGTCGTAAATGGGATTTTCAGTGTTAAATGTAAATGTCCACAGAGTCCACATTCTACAGTGGATGTGGACAATTTTGTGCCAGATACAAGATATTGTTATAAGCTACGGGTGGATCAAGTTGGAGGCTAATCGGAGTTGTTTTGAATTTTTTATGAATTTTCGAAAATTGCTCAATGATGAGAGATAGGAAAATTTGAGATTTGGTGACCTTGAACTTTGGCCTACTTGGCCCAAAATTTAATGGGTTCATCCCAGGGCCTAGGCCTATCTGTGGTAAAATTTGGTAAAGATGGTTGGAATAGGGCGACACGGTGGTGCAGTGGTTAGCACTCGTGCCTCACAGCAAGAAGGTCCTGGGTTCAATTCCAACACCAGTCGACAGGGGGTGGGGCCTTTCTGTGTAGAGTTTGCATGTTCTCCCCGTGTCTGCGTGGGTTCTCTCTGGGTACTCCACCTTCCGCCCACCATCCAAAGACATGCACTAATTGGTTAATCTAAAAAAAAATTGCCCATAGGTGTGAATGTGAGAGTGATTGTTTGTCTCTATATGTTCAGTCCTGCGATGAACTGGCGACTTGTCCAGGGTGTACCCCGCCTTCGCCCCTATGTAGCTGGGATAGGCTCCAAGTGACCCCCGTGACCCTAGTGAGGATAAAGCGGGTTCAGAAAATGAATGAATGGTTGTAATAGTTTTCCTGTAAAGTTGCTAACAAACACACAAAGCAAAGTGATCACAATACCTCCTGATGGAGGTAAAAAAAAAAAAAAAAAAGGCAGACACGAGGTGTGTAAAACAGGTAAAATATATTTAAGATTTATATAAACATGTTTAACAATTTATTATTCAATCTATTGCACTGGTGCGCTGGCTCAAGCTGCCAAAAATGTTATATTGGCAGATGGAAAACATCTTAAAGTGTCTTTGTACCCTTCAGTCCTGCAGTACTAGGAACAGATTCATTATGACAAGGACATGTTCTAGTATCCTATCTGTTTTGCCCACTTTGGATTCATTTTAAAACTAGGTGTGTCTGGCTCAGTCAAATGCATAATGTCTGGAAAATCATTTTGGACCATGTTCGGTGATGCATGACTCAGTTGCTGAAGAAAAACAGTAATGTCATGTATTTCCAAAATGGATCCCTTTTACCCTGATAATGTCTGTAACTCTTGTATTGATAGTGACATGATTTACTCAACCAGAAAGAAGTTCCATTAAAGTAAAAAATACTTGTGATCACAATAACATCAAGCATTTGTAAATAAGACATGTTTAGGTGATCAGTTTGATGTTCCATTCACCTCTGGATGGAATGTAGAATTTTTAAACCTTCTAAGTCTGCCTTAAAATTGAACATCTTGCCCTCCTCAGATTCTAAACCTTGGTTTATTTTATGTACAGATATAGTGTCTTTAACATATTTCAAGCAATACAATCTACAAGGTGGGCAAGAATGTTATTGTAGATTTTAAAAGTCAAACCTGATGATTTTGCTGCATTTTCCAATATGATATTTAAATGAGTTCAGGTCAAAGGTCATGTTTGGTCATTATATGGAGCTGGATACATATTAAAGGCACTACTTAAGTATTACATGCATGAATGATATAGAAGTTGATAAAATTGCATAAGAGCTTTGATGTTGATTTTTAGGAAATATTGCTGGTGTAAGGTAGCAGCATCTGGAGGTTTGGATAGTTGGAGAATATTAATATATGGCATCATAAGATGGATCCATGGAATCAAAAATTCAACTATTTGTAAGTCTATAAAAGTGGGCCAGGTAGGTACAGAAAGGAGACAAACCCTTATCAATATAAAGTCTGGACTGTTCCTTTGAAATGAAGGGTAAAACACAAAGACAAGTGTCCTAGATTCCTTTTTTAACAAAGGATTATTTCTTTGCTGCTTCAGAACAAGAATACTGTCAGATAATTGTATATTTTGTTTCTTCGCTGATGTTCTGACACAAGGTGGTGGTTCATATTGTACGAGTCCCAAAGTTGTTGAAACAGGACTTTCAGTTAGTGGCCTCCGCCCTTTTCTTGGTGACCATCATGGCCCTCTTGATTTGCTCGAATGACACAAACATCACGATGTTCCATGATCCCAACCTCAGAAATGAAGGCACAAATCTGTAGGAAAAGGAGAGGGCGCTGTCAATAAGAGACAAAAGAAAAAAAAAAAAAAAAAAAAAAAAGTTGTGCACATTTTTTCTGCAGGAGTGGGAGAGTTTACCCTTTGTAGAAAGCTGTTGGCCCTTCTTTAGTCATCATGGTCCAGGCACAGTTGATAGCACTGGTGTACTGGCCCGGTGGTGAGTTCATGTACCTAGTTTTCACCACATCCACCGGGGAGGCGATCACTGTGGTGACGAAACCCGCGCCGAACGCAGACACGAAGTGGCACGGCAGATTGTCTGTAGACGGAGTTTGAGACGGTTGATGACAGATAGTGAGAGAATAAACAGCAGGAACATTAAGGCCTTTGTTCTCAGCTGATCAGTAAAGAATCTCATGTCAGCAGATTATGTAATCATGTCAACGGGGCAATATAGATATATGATAAAAATCAGAATAACAACCGTATTTACAGCAGTCTGCCGGGAAAATACAATGTGTTCTGTACAAGCGTGTGTTTTGTTATCAGGTGTGTTTCTTGTGTCAGCTCCCTCACCTGACATCAGGTTGTGTTTAAGGATCGCCTCCTTGATCAGGTCATATGTCACCAGCTCTGTGCAGTTCACCAACGCATTTCTTGTGATGTTAGGTAGTGTGCCTAGACAGGTTGAAACAGAAAACAATAATAAACACGAGTTTTTTTTTTTTGTTTTTTTTTTTTGTTTTGTTTCTGAAGACCATGTTTTTAACCCATAAAGACCCAAACATCCACTGTCGACCAAAACCAGCGACTGATCTAAAGTGTTTAATATCAATTTAGCGATTTATTCCAAACATGCAATGAAATTTAACATATATGCACTTGCAAAACATACATAATAATACAAATATCAAGAATCATAACAATCTTAGTCAGAAGAAAGGCACAATAATTCCATTTATTTGCCCGAAAAAGGGGTGGGAAGAAGTATAATTTATTTAATCCCACCCCTTCTCCCTACAATATTATTAATAATATATATGTCCCTCTTCCTTTTACATTACTCTTCTATATTTATATATCTATTCACACACTCATTCATCCATATACACATATATACATTTATACATATACACACATACAAATACACAGATAATCTTTTACCAATGCCTTTCTTAGTTGTGCTAGCGAATAAATAAACAAATAATAACTAACTCAAGGAAGGAAATATATACATAAACAACAGTGAACATATGGTGACAATGCATAACCCTCATCCCTATATCTTGTGAAAAACACGTTCGTATAAGTGTTTTTGAATTGTCTTATGTTTGAACATTCCTTGTGCTCCTCCATAATATCTGCAGATCCACGAATCCTATCAATATATGTAAATAATTGGTGTAAAATACAGTTTGTCATCTTTTCATGATCATCAGATATGACCCATTTGGACGTTCAGAGGCTCCGTAGTGAACGTGGAAACACCGTCATCTTCTACAACATTGATTCAGCAGTAAAACCTATGGAGTTTGATCAATGACAGTGGATGGAGTTGCTTGAAGTATGTTCAGTTATTGATATTGTTGCTGGAAAAAGTCACTTTTGCCTCAGTTTTCTCTGTTTCTGATAAAACAATCCTCAACTTTAATCTGAGTTTTTATGAACATCAACATGATTGCTCAGTTAACCCTTTCGTGCATGAACTATGAGAACCTTAATCAAGATTTTTTTTTTTTTTAAGTATTTTTATTCCTCTTTAGGCAAGAAAAAAAACAATGCGGTTGAAAACATGTTTATGAACCTATTTCTTATGGAATTGTAAAAATGTCTACTCAGCTGCACACTGGGTTTAATTTTTAAGGCAAAAACAACATGCATTTAATGAAGTACTGTGTGACAACTATGATTTTTATTTATTTATTTATTTTTAATGCTGCTAATCTGATGTTATGTCACATTTTAACATACTGGAGATAATATGCAAAAAAAAGAAAAACTTTTTGTTTAAGAAAAAAATGTTAATTACAGTCTAATAACAACAAGCAATTGATTTACACTCAAACATGTTAGTGCAGATCAGGTTTATCAAGAACAGTAAAGTTACAGTAATGGTATGAATGTCAGTGTATGGGATGATGCACCTTGTTGGCCAATATGAACTAAAACAATACAAATCATGAATATACACGAGAACAGCTGTAGAATAACTGTCCACTGGAGTGACCACTATGCATGAAAGGGTTAAGTCCCGTGGTGGACATTCAGCACCACCTGCAGTGCTATTTCTATAAAACAAAAACAGTCAGTTGGAGCAGATATATGTTTAATAAATCACTACTTTGTTTTATACATGTGACATTAAAGCTATAAACATAGATTACTTTATACAGGGTGGGGAAGCAAAATTTACAATGAACATTTAGTTGTTTTTTCTCAGCAGGCACTACGTCAATTGTTTTGAAACCAAACATATATTGATGTCATAATCATACCTAACACTATTATCCATACCTTTTCAGAAACTTTTGCCCATATGAGTAATCAGGAAAGCAAACGTCAAAGAGTGTGTGATTT
Source organism: Sphaeramia orbicularis (assembly GCF_902148855.1). Taxonomy (NCBI): domain Eukaryota; kingdom Metazoa; phylum Chordata; class Actinopteri; order Kurtiformes; family Apogonidae; genus Sphaeramia; species Sphaeramia orbicularis. The sequence continues at coordinate 48,830,211 of NC_043957.1, forward strand.
GCTGAATGCACTTGTCACACTAAAGGAGATTTAAAAAATAGTTGGAGTGTCCATAAAGACTGTTTATAATGGAAAGAAGAGAATGACTATGAGCAAAACTATTACGAGAAAGTCTGGAAGATACTATTAAAGAAGAATGGGAGAAGTTGTCACCCGAATATTTGAGGAACACTTGCGCAAGTTTCAGGAAGCGTGAGAAGGCAGTTATTGAGAAAGAAGGAGGACACATAGAATAAAAACATTTTCTATTATGTACATTTTCTTGTAGCAAATAAATTCTCATGACTTTCAATAAACTAATTGGTCATACACTGTCTTTCAATCCCTGCCTCAAAATATTGTAAATTTTGCTTCCCCACCCTGTACATGTTGGTAGAGTTATGTTTTTTCCCTATTATCAGTAAAACAAACAGAATTATTGACATGACGTTTAAGATCCTGAACATAACTTTTCTTAAGCCCTTCCTGACCTTTCCAGAGCCCACGTAAACCCTCGTTCTGGAAGATGTGTTTGTAGGCCTGCATGGTGCCATTATATCGACGGGCCACTCCGTCCAGGTTCATCTGGGCTTGAAATCGAACCTTGACCACATCGGTAGGTTGTGCAAAGGACACGGCCATGGCACCTGTAGTGCAGCCAGCCAGGATACGGATCAGGACTCCGGGATCTGGGAAAAGACACAACAAAAATGATCTAACCTCCTGACACCCAGTATGTAAATATTTACATTAAAAAATTGCCTTAACTCTCTGGTATCCCGTCCAGCAAGGCCCTTACTAAGCACCAAGTGTGCCTTTTTGGCACACTTGTGGAATAATGTCAAAATTTTTTTCATACAGTTTGTTTTTAATTCTTTTACACTTTTTTCTATTTCATCAACTTGAGCTGTAAATAAAAAATACCAAATACTCAATAATTGTCGCATTTTTTAACCCTTTAAATGCCGTGTTTGTAATGTAAACAAACCATTTTTTTGGATGCAAAAAAACACAAAAAATGTATTTTTTTTCAATATACTACATAAAAAGTGGATCACATATTATTTGATTTTGCAGCCTGGCATATGTCAATGATTAACTCCAACACTGGTTAATTTGCATTATTATTTTTGGCGCTAGGTCAAATGTTCAAAAATACTAGCATCTGTCACCAAGTGTGCGTAAAATGCACACCTATAAGTCGAAATATTAAATATTATATATTGATTTATTTTTCTGCTCTAATTTGATTTTATTTTTGTAAATCAAGGTCAGCCCTAATCATACATATCAAATAATCATTCATTTTACTTTTTTTTTTTTTTTTTTTTTACCCTTTAAACGATCTCTTTTCATCATGATGTCACTACATTTTTTGATGCAAAAAACAAAATATGTTTTTTTTTTTTTCAAAATACTACATAAAAATTGGGTTACATATTATTTGATTTTTGCAGCCTGGCATATGTCAGTGATTAACAGCAACATTAACAACGTTAATAAATTAATTTAGACCCTCCCCTCTCAAATGAAGCCCAGATATCAGTAAAAGCAGGATTTATGCTTTAATGGCTTACGGATCAAAAACAGTGGTTATAATGGAAGAAATAGTGCGTTTTAGGCACACTTGGGAGACAGATGCTAGTCTTGTAATTTTCTTTTGTTTACAATGTGCACATTTTAGTTGGTGGCCAGAATTTTAAAGATCATGCAAAAATGAACAACTTTTGAATTCTAACCTGATTTAAATTGTGAAAAATAATATGAAGTTTTTTAACACTAAGTGCAAAGTGTGCCTAAAAGGCTCACCCGGATACCGGAGGGTTAACTGGAAACAGCATGATGCAACAGTTTTTCAGATACATTTTAATTTTTTTTTTATATATATATATATATAATGTCCTTTTCAGTGGACTTGTTTTTTTTAAGTAAAGCTGTGAAACTGTTGTCCACTATAATGGACAAAAATACATTGCTGGCTCTCAATATACCATGGGTGTCAAACTCATTTTAGTTCAGGGGCCACATTCACACCAATATGATCTCAAGTGAGTCCAGTAAAACCAGTAAAATAATAACTGTGAAAAAAAGATAATTACATCATGGAAATGTTTACATCTACATCAACCTCAAACAACCTGAAATTTCTTAAGAAAAATAAGTGCAATTTTAACAATATTCTGCCTCAGTTTATAATTTCCACATGTTCGCTACAACGTACAGATCACAGTGGATCTACAGGGGTTGGACAAAATAATGGAAACACCTTCACCTCAAGATGATAATGCCCCAATCCATACAGCTAGAATTGTTAAAGAATGGCATGAGGAGCATTCTAATGAAGTTGAGCATCTGGTATGGCCGGCACAGTCCCCAGACCTCAACATTATTGAGCATTTATGGTCAGTTTTAGAGATTCAAGTAAGACGTCGATTTCCACCGTCATCGTCTCTAAAAGAGTTGGAGGGTATTCTAACTGAAGAATGGCTTAAAATTCCTTTGGAAACAATTCACAAGTTGTATGAATCAATACCTCGGAGAATTGAGGCTGTAATTGCCGCAAAAGGCGGACCTACACCATATTAAATTATATTTTGTTGATTTTTTAAGGTGTTTCCATTATTTTGTCCAACCCCTGTACAAACGTGTACATCATTAAGTAACAGGTATAATATGTTTAAAACTGCATTTCACTTAAGACATTTCAGGTTGTTCATATTTGTTCAGATTATTCACATTTTTTGTGAAAGAATAGTTTGTAAATGTAAACTTGTAACTTTTTTGACACTTAAAAAAAGAGAAAAATTTGGAGTTGTCATTATTTATAGGTTATTATGATAGTATGTTACTGGTCTGACCCACCTGCGATCTAATTTATCTGTATATGGAACCTGAGTTAAAATGATTTTGACATCCTTGATCGTTAATATTTTCTAATTTTTGCATTTCACAAATTCATCCTATGGACCAGTTTGAACCCTTTGGCGGGCCAGTTTTGGCCCATAGGCCGAATGTTTGACGCCCCTGATCTAAACAAACAAAAATTTCAAGGTCAGTTCACATAGAACTCATTTGACTTAAAACGTTCCTTTATTCTGCAGCTGTCAGGGTGCAAATAAGTAGTAGTAGGAGGTTTTATTCATCAAAAATGCAGGATCTAAGGATTACAGATGGTGTTTGGAGATACAGTCAAATAAATTAACTAATACATGTATTTTCCATCAAAAGAGATTTAAGCTGTTTTTTGTTCAATGGAAAAAAAAATCAAAATCTTACAAAGTGTATTTTTCTCATTTCTAGTCAAAATATCTCATCACACTTAAAATAAGACATAGTCACCTAAAGACTAACTTTTCAGTGAGATATAAGAACTTATTTTTAGACAATACATCTTGAAAATGTTATTTCAAGAAATCTCACCAAGATAATTTTCACTTGTTCCATTGGCAGATTTTTTTGTTTTTGTTTGAATTAAACAAAAAAAATCTTGAATTAAGAAAAAAAAAAAACATGCTTATTTTTAACTTCAATTAAAGACATATTAGGTTGAAAAATAAAGTACGCAAAAAAAATCTTGAATTAAGCCAAAAAATCTGCCAATGGAACAAGTGAAAATTATCTTGGTAAGATTTCTTCAAATAAGATTTTCCAGATCTATTAGTAGAATTTTTGGCTTAATTCAAGATTTTTTTTCCTTAATTTATTTTTCAACCAAATATATCATTAATTGAAGTTAAAAACAAATGTCTTTTTGCTTGTTTTTTGTTTAATTCAATTTTTTTTTTTTTTGCTTAATTCAAACAAAAAAATCTGCCAATGAAATGGAACAAATGAAAATTGTCTTGGTGAGATTTCTTGAAATACGATTTTCAAGATCTATTGGCAGAATTTTTGGCTTAATTCAAGAGTTTTTTTGCTGAATTTATTTTTAACTAACTAAATATGTAATTAATTAAAGTTAAAAACAAATGTCTTTTTGCTTGTTTTTTTTTTTTTTTTTTTTTAATTCAAGATTTTTTGCTTAATTCAAACAAAAAAATCTGCCAATGGAACAAATGAAAATTATCTTGGTGAGATTTCTTCAAATAAGATTTTCAAAATCTATTGACAGAATTTTTGACTTAATTCAAGATTTTTTTTTTTCTTTAATTTATTTTTCAACCAAATATGTTATTAATTGAAGTTAAAAACAAATGTCTTGCTTGTTTTTTGTTTAATTCAAGATTTTTTTTTGCTTAATTCAAACAAAAAAATCTGCCAATGGAACAAGTGAAAATTGTCTGTGTGAGATTTCTTAAAATAAGATTTTCAAGATCTATTGGCAGAATTTTTGGCTTAATTCAAGAGGGTTTTTTTTGCTGAATTTATTTTTAACTAACTAAATATGTAATTAATCAAAGTTAAAAACAAATGTCTTTTTGCTTGTTTTTTTTTTTTTTTTTTTTTAATTTTTTTTTTAATTCAAGATTTTTTGCTTAATTCAAACAAAAAAATCTCCCAATAGAACAAATGAAAATTATCTTGGTAAGATTTCTTGAAATAAGATTTTCAAGATCTATTGTCTAAAAATAAGTTCTTATATCTCACTGAAAAGTTCCTCTTTAGGTGATTATGTCTTATTTTAAGTGTGATGAGATATTTTGACTAGAAATGAGAAAAATACACTTGGTAAGATTTAGATTTTTTTTTTTTTTACTGTGAATTATTTGATTTTAATCTTTGTTTCACATGCACAATATTAGAAACATACGGTATCGTACTTTGTCAGTGGGTATTATAACATTTGTGTGCTATGAGACATTTATATGGGAAACAGAAAAGTAAATGGACTTTTTTTTTTTTTTTTTTTTTTAAACAAATACACCATGTACCCCTACTTACTGTCTTTGCCACCAGTGTAGAAGTTTTTGACATTGTCGTACAGGCCGATTCTGATTGAAGCGAAACACAGTTGTCTCTGCAGCCCAGCCACCAGCCCGTTATACAAAGACTTGGGACCCTCTGTTCGGATCATGGTGCTGATGGTCCCGAACACACCTCTGTAGCGGATGTTTTTGGCCGCCTCCACTGCCTTCTCTCCCTGGATCTGGGGTCACACGTTGTAATAATTAGAGCTAAAACTGACTTTACGGAACAAAAGTAGAACACCTTTAGACTGAACTGTGCAGTGGAGGCGATTGATTTTAGGGTACTGAAGTGGACAAAGTCAAACTGTTGAGTCAATAAATGTCAGTATCACACTGCGTTTGTGCCTTGAATAGTATGTTACGATAACAGGGAACTGAAATGTTACATATGAGCTGATGATTTGAGTGAATGTGAAAACATACAGTGATGCTGCAGATGAATGGAGCTGGGTTTAGTCACCAGATACCTGTAGTCTGACTTTGGCTGTGTCCAAAGGAAACGTGACAATATCAGCTATACAAGCTGCCAGTCCAGCGCTTGCCATCTTCACCCCAAGGGGAGGAGGAACATCTGAGGGTTTAAGTCCTACCATTGTTTCGTGCCACTGCAGGTTCAAACACATGCCGAGATGAACAAGCATTCCAAAACAGTCTTATATCAAACCCTTTTGTAAACATTAACCAGTAAATCATTCATCTTTTACACTGAATGAATTTTTATGAGTCATATATCCTAACCTTTTTCTGGCATAACAGTCATATTGATGATAAAAACCTAAAACAGATACTTACATGGTTTGTGTAGCAGTGAAGCTTCCTCCTGATCCCCTGTTATTTGCCGGTCAGATTATAAATCCACACAGGGCCCCACTCCACGGAAAGGAAAGTTGTATCTTTTGCCCTGTATTTATATATTTTTGGGCTGGCTTTTTTATGACATCCACAGAGAGGCGTTACTGTGTACTCCTGTGCACCCGGGTCCAATCAAAGTCCACCGACTGCAAGAAAGTCAATGTTCAATTTACCTCACAGTGCAGACACCAAACACAAATATTTTACTTCTCCTTTTGTGACTGAAGCCAACACATTTTTCATCTATATCCTTGTTGTACTCTTTATGGTTATTGTTATTACTGTACTGTTGTCATTTTGTCATAACTCAGGTATAGTATTGTAAGTTCTTTCAGCTATATGACCTTATTTTTATGTGCTCATATGTTCATATCTTTCCCTTGAAAGCTTTCCCCATCTGTGACTGTCACTGAATTAATAATTAAATAGTTATTGGCCTCAAGCGTCCTCACTTAACAGCATCATAATAGAGCGCTATCAGACTTTCATTGGAGGTTTGTCTTTTCAGCCAATGACAGCGGAGGCGTGTGAACAAAGGAAACGGATTTAGCTGTTTAGAGATAAAGTTCATACCCCTGCCCTTTCACTTTTATGCTCAAGGACTTGTATCTGATGTATTTGCTGATTTGTTCCAATAAAACTATTGGTTAAATGGTAGACATAGTCAATGATCTGTCATGGTTATTTTCTGAAGGGGGGGGGGGGGGGGGGGGGGGGGGCTGAAAAAAACAGGAGAGTAAAAGAAGGACATTTGTGACGTGAACTACTGACCCAAGTTTATCTCTGAAGCAGATAAGACGACACCGTATTTGGCCTTTCAGCAGTTTGGCAGCACGGGTGACTGTTTCATAACAGGTTCTGCTATGATCATCCTTTGGAGAGAAAATGAACGTAAGATGTACAGGGTGGGGAAACAAAATTTACAATGAACATTTAGTTGTTTTTTCTCAGCAGGCACTACGTCAATTGTTTTGAAAGCAAACATATATTGATGTCATAATCATACCTAACACTATTATCCATACCTTTTCACAAACTTTTGCCCATATGAGTAATCAGGAAAGCAAACGTCAAAGAGTGTGTGATTTGCTGAATGCACTCGTCACACCAAAGGAGATTTCAAAAATAGTTGGAGTGTCCATAAAGACTGTTTATAATGGAAAGAAGAGAATGACTATGAGCAAAACTATTAGGAGAAAGTCTGGAAGATACTATTAAAGAAGAATGGGAGAAGTTGTCACCCGAATATTTGAGGAACACTTGCGCAAGTTTCAGGAAGCGTGTGAAGGCAGTTATTGAGAAAGAAGGAGGACACATAGAATAAAAACATTTTCTATTATGTACATTTTCTTGTGGCAAATAAATTCTCATGACTTTCAATAAACTAATTGGTCATACACTGTCTTTCAATCCCTGCCTCAAAATATTGTAAATTTTGCTTCCCCACCCTGTAAAATCTAGTGGAAGAGAACGAGAGGACGTTCAGATTATGAGGCAGTGCTCCCATTAACGTTAGCACTCATTATATATATATTTATTTTAGCTGTTATTCTCCATAACATAATTTCAGCCTCGTAAGTTATGAGGGACAACATTCTATCTGCAAAAATGTACAAAAAATTCATAATAGTGTTTTAGCTGTCGAGTTACATATTTTAGCCAAAAAAATCCTATCTTTATTTAGATAATGATTTTTTTTTTTTTACCTGTGATGAAAATGAGGAGCAAGAAAAAAACTGAATTTGGTCCTAAAACTATTAGTTTTGGATTTATTTGTCCAACACAGACGCAGTTTAAAGTACATAAAAACCTCAAATAAATGATGTGATCTAGCCCAGAGGAAAAGGAAGGGAACTTGAACACGATAAATCATTATAGTGTTTGTCCAAATGGGGACCTGATGATACCTTTAAGATCCATCTGTAAAACCAGTATGTTCCTTATTGTAGCAGGTACTTAATTAACTAATGATTTCTAATAAAACAGTGCTACAAGAAATTATACTTCCAGATGATGTATTATTTTAAACAAATTTTATCTCATTTTCAGGGTTTTATAATTTTGTAGTTTCTTTATGGTAAAAAAGAAACTGAATCCAAACCAGAATTAAGATCTACAGCATAATCTATATCATAATACTGAAGGTACAGTAGCCCAGAGGGGCAATAGCCCAAACAATTATCCACTACAAGAAAAAAAGGAGATTGTCATATATTTAAAAACAAGTGTCCGAAAAATAAATGTACCCCTTAAACAAAAATACACTTGCATGAAAAAAACTACCTCAAAAGACAAACAAAAAAGAACTTTTCAAAAAAACAACAACAAATGATGTGAACCTGGAAGGAAGAGACTGAAGACCCTCCGCCAGTCCTGTTTGGATCAGTTCAGGTTCAGGTGAAAGACAACAACGAGGAAACAGACGTTAATAAGACGGATGTTGTTTACTGCCTATGAACTACGTAGTTCTAAAACACTGACACTAGCTCTGTCTGTCTCACACACGCACGCTGTAAAGCAGAGGAATAGAACCTGCAGTTGGACGTTGAAAGCATATAACGTTTCACTTTCATTTCATACCAGTGTTAGTTATGGACCCCCCCCCCCCCCCACTCCCCCACCCCCCTGGCTCTGACCAAAAAACAAACAAATAAACAAACAAACAAACAAACCATCCTCCGACAAATTGCACCCTGCATGCGCACGCATGTACACAAAGTGTCCTAAACAGTTTGTTCTCTGTCCTAAAGTAAATAATTTGGTTAATTTTTTGTTGTCAAAGTTTCTCTTCAGTGTGTTTAAACAGAAGACCAGTTTGTCCTCTTGTTAATGTTGTACTCCATGTGGAATTTTTATGATATTTTTATGCAGAATGTGAACTGACAGAACTGTGATTTGATTTTTGTTTGTTCAAAACTACCTTTCAGGGAAAAGTGCAATACTAATGTTTAAAATACATTTAGTAATATTGATTAGTAATTTTATTTTCTAGCAGCAGAATTATATTCCTTGTTTTTCTATATTCTATTGTGTCCAAAAATTGGGGGAAAATTTTTCAAAAATTCACAAATGTATTAAAGACATTTTGAGGGGTTTTCTTTCTTCCCGTACCGAACCGAAAAAAAACGAACCGTGGCTTTGAAAACCGAAAACGTACCGAAATGAAAATTTTGTGTACCGTTACAGGCCTAATGAATTGTTTAAATTTTAAAGAATGATTTACCAAATAATTTTTTATGTCAGTACTTAGAAAATATAGACTCACATCTTTTCCTAAAAGTCAGCTCTCCCCAGCATAAAAACTACCACATTTAGAACTCGTGGTTCCCCACAGGTCAACGTGCTAGTTAAAATATATTCATGGATTCTACATTTTTTTCCCTCCAAAACAGAAGTTTCTCTTATGAAAAAAAAAAAAACTTCTAAAAATGTATTAGTACTAGTTAAACACTTCAGTCTCACCACAACTGATTCTGTAAATTGAAGGAAAATGTCAACGATTGAAACAAATCTTTATCTATTCCCATTCAACACACACAGGGTCTGATAGATTAATCATTGGTGGTTTGGAAGTGCGTCTGAGAGGAGATATAGAGTTTGCTGAGAGTCATGTTTTGTGTGAGCTGTGATTGGTCAACTTCGACCACAACCCTAGTGTGTTTGGAGAGAGGCCTTAAAACCAGCTCATGTTAAACACAACTCTGACCCAGGAGCACTTCACTGCACTCTTGTTTTTGGGATTTTTCCTATTTAAGGATCAGTTCAGGGGTACAAGGAATTTTTAATCAGTGTCGGGTTGAGAGGAAATGAAGGAAAACTGAAGGAAATATAATGTGTGCATTCTAAAGAACCAACCAGGGATTGAAATGTGCTGAAATGACAAATAATAACATTTAAAGATATAATCTGTTCTCTACCAACAGAAGAGGGCAGTGTTTTACCAGAAAGAAACTTAACAATTAAATAAGATCTATAACATTTGATTGGTGATAGTTTGATTTAATTGATTTTTGAATGTTTTAAACTAAAAAACAAACAAACATATACCGTACCATTTTTCTTTTTCTCATGTGGAAATTGCAGCTCTGTATTTAGCCCATCCTGATGCACATACATGGAGCAGTGGGCTGCCACTGAAGGCACCAGGGGACCGACTCCAGATCTAAGACTGTACATCAGTCAAGGTTACTCACAGGAGAATTAACCTAGTATACATGTCTCTAATCGCAGAGGAAATCCACACAGAAAGGCCCCGGTCCATGTGGGAATCCACCTCTGAACATCCTTACTGTGACGCTAACCACTGCACCTCTATGTTACATTTTACAGAAAAAAATTTAAATCTGGATATTGTACATGTACAGCATCCATTCACACAGACAAGAGGGTCTCAGATTTTATTTAGGATGCCAGATAATTCTGAATCTAAAGCCGTTCAAAAACCTTCACAAGACAGTTGTATTTTTGTAAGTCAATCTAACGAATTCTTTTGTATTGCTTTAGTAACTGTACGATTTGCACTGAATCACGTATATGAAAAGTTAGCATACATTCTGTTTCTTTTCTTGACAAGGAAAAAAAGTGTCACATATTCCTAAATGCAGTTATTTGTCTTAGCTTAAAATAATTCAGTGTATATCTTATTATCCTCCTGAGACTCAGGAAAGTAAAAGTTTAAGCTTTTTTACATTAACCCTTTCATGCATAGTGGTCACTCCAGTGGACAGTTGTTCTCCAGCTGTTCTCTTGTATATTCATGGGTTTTTTTGTTTTAGTTCCATATCAGTCAACACAGTGGACACTCATGCACCATCCAAAACACTGCAGTTCATACAATTATTGTAACTTTGCTGCTCATGATAAACCTGATCTGCAGTGACATGTTTTAGTGTAAATCAACTGCTAATTGTTATTAGACTGTAATTAAGAAACTTTTTTTTTTTTTTTTTTTTTTTTTTTGTGCATATCCTCCTGAGACCCAGCAATGCATTTTGTCCTCTGTAGGGACAAAAGTTTGACAGTTTTACTTAAAAAATACCTTGCATTGCAATGGACATTCCATTAAAAAAAATCAATCAATCAATAAAAATAGTCTTAAAAATGTATCTGAAAAAATTGTTGCATTATGCAGTTTCCAATCAAGACAATTTTTTAATGTAAAAAAGCTAAAACTGTCAAATTCCTGGGTCTCAGGAGGATATTATCTCCATGAAATGAGTAATAACTAATATTAGAGTATGATAAAATGTGAGAAAACAATAGCAATTAGCTGCATTAAAAATGTTTTTATATCATAGTTTTCACACAGTATATCACTTTCTGATGATGATTTTTAAATACATGTTTCTTTGCTTCAAAAATTAAACGCATGGTGTCCAGCTGAATGGACATTTTTGTAACTCCACGAAAAATAGGTTTATTTAAAAAAAATAAAAAAAAATAATAATAATAATAATTGCATTGTTTTTTTCATGCCTAAAGAGGAACAAAAACACTCAAGAAAAAAATATTGACTAAGGTTCTCATAATTCATGCATGAAAGGGTTAAATAATTGTCTTGATTGGAGACAGCATGATGCAAGTTTTGTCAGATATTTTTCAAAAAATTTTTTTAATGGAATCTCCTTCCTTTTTTATTTTTTATTTTTTAAATTTTTTTTATGGAATCTCCTTCATAAAGCGGGCTCAAAGAAATAAATGAATGACTCCTGCACAGTGGACAGCTTCTTTTCTTTCTTTTTCTTTTTTTTTTGTAAATCAAGCTGCGTACCTTGTCCACTACAGATGACAAAAATCAATCAATCAAATTTTATTTATATAGCGCCAAATCATAACAAAAGTTATCTCATGACACTTCACATGACCAGCCCTGGAACCTGACTCTGAAGCCAATTTACAGAAAAAATGCATCGGTGGCTCTCCAGAGGATATATAAAACATAGCTGTGATTTACTAAGTGTATCTCAGTGAAACGAAATGTCTCCTCTTAATCCTAGAGAAAAAGGTGATGTGGAAATGAGTGAAAACAGTCACTGAAGATCATTTATCTGCAGATTTGCTCCTCTCCTGATCATTTTTTTTTTTTTTTTAGAAAACAGGTCCCCAGAAAAGAAGAAGAAGAAAAAAAAAAGCACTGATGTGTTTTTAATGGTATCAGTAAAATTTCACCCAAGAATAAAAGTTTACCCGTTAACAGAGTGATTCAGCTTGTGTTTAACTTTATTCAGAGGGCGACATGTTCATTTATAAATGAACATCAGTTAAATTATAATTATAAACTAACATCAGTTAAAACTAGTGCAAATAAAAAATTCTGCATGCGAGTCGGATTAGATGAATAAAAAAGGCTGGAGGCATTGTGCACTGTGGAGTGTCAGATCAACAATACTATTGTTTTAATTAGATGAAGTGGTACACAATGCATAAGAATCCAGAGCATAAACAACTGGACATTTCAAATAAAAATACTTCACATAGAAACAACTTAAAAACAGAAATGTAAAAAAAATGTGCTGAGCAAAAAAAACCCAAAAAACAGTAAAAACAGGTTCTAAAACGCCAACTCTTCAGTTATGAGTGTCGACAACAAAAAGGCAAGCAAAGTCATTAGTGGACGGCGTTCTGTTGTAAACATAAGGTGCAGGCTCTCTTTACGACAACAGCATTTTTTTAGTGTAATCATCATTTCTAAGCACAAACATCTTCCTTCAAATTCCTATCAAAAGGTGTATTTTATAACAACGTGACAGTTTTTCTTTCATCACAATTTTCTTCCTTATTGAGATTAAAAATTAGAATTATCGGGAATACTATCAGTGGTGGGAGTTAGTGTGAAAAAGGCAAATATGGTCTGCTGAGATGCATTACAGAGAGCCCAAGTGATGGTTAGCAATTCATGAAATTTTCACAGCATCGGATGTTTTGTTTTTTTTTTTTTTTATGGCATCAGCTGCGAAACAAAAACATGTTGCGATTAGCAGCAAATGGAAATGTAAAGTAAAGAAGCAATAGTTTGATTGTATGTCAGGTGATCGTACGTAAACTATTAATATCCCAGTTTGGATTTGTACTTTTATCTGTGGACATTTACATCTACATAGTCTAAGAGTACTAGAGATTACAATATTAACACCTATGCATAATGTCTTATAAAGTACAGCTACTACATGTACACATCGATTTGTTCTGAGCAAACCTTATATTACTGTCGTGTTCCCCCCTAGTGATTATTAGAATAAAAGTCTTTCACATCTGGTAAAATACATCGTCAAGATTATTTTTGGTCACAACTGTTCAACTATCATACACGTACGTTTTACATTTACCTTCAGTCTCCTCTAAAACTCACTGACGTCTTTACACCAATGACTCATAACAGCGTTTCCCTTTGAAAACAGTCTTTGTGTTGAATCTCAGCCAGACAGTGAGATCTCATAGTCACTCATTGACAGGGTTCGACCAACTTTCCTCACATTCTTGGCGTTGGTTATACGAGCGGCCACCTCCACCGGCTTCTCGAAATAATGCACCAGGGCCTGTTCGGTGAGCACAGACGCCAGGAACTGCTCGAAAGTGATGGCCCAGTCCTTATCGATGCTCGTGCTGTGGGGCAGGCCTCTGTCGTGTGACCCGCCGCCGTGACGCCTGTTTCCTCTGTCGCCGTTGGAACCGCTGTCGCTTCGTACCAGCACCGTGTCGTCCGCGATATCCTCACACTGCAGCTTCTCATCCAGCTCGTGGGAGCCAGCGCTGAGCACCGAGTAAGATGACATCGACGTGTCATCTTTGGTTTCGTCGTCAGATATGAGCATGGCGGAGGACGTGCCCGTCTCTTTGGGCGAAGAATCCTCCAGTTTGATGTCTTGCATAGGTGGCAGCTGCTCGCACCCTTCGTCTCCTTTCCCCTCGTCAAAAGGGCTGGACTTGTTCTCCAGGCAGGTGGGGACAAACATCTGCACCTGGTCCTGGTCCTGCTGCTGAAACACTGCATCAGGACTCGCTTCCTGCATCGGTTTGGGGTTTGTAAGATCCCTCATGCACACGCTTGTTTCTGATTTAGTCTCTGGATTGTTGTCCTTTCTCGCAGCGGAGGAGAAGAGCTTCCCCACCTCCCCCATTTCCAGCAGCAGACTGGTGACCGTGGCTGTGGCGTGATACAGCTCCTGCTCTGCCACATCCTCGCTGAACATGCTGTAGAGCGTCTTGCAGAGTTCGATGAACTGGCTCTGGAGGACAGAAACACAATGAAGGTCAGTGGCGGTCTCCAGGGTTTGACGGTGCGCTGGAGACCTGATTAGAAAGGAGTGGAAAAACAACTGAATGTGCGGTTTACTCCTTTTTCATCACAAACACAGTTAAATTTCATCTTGATTCACTTCAGTCCAGTTGGAAACATATTACTGCTGCTGCTGTTTTCTATAAAAACACCTCTACCGGATGGATGTAGTGTACAGTGTTTATGGTATGGAGAGAATCACATTCAAACTCAGAGATAAAACTGATATTTTACAGAAAATTGGTCAAAGTGCCTCATTGACGTTGTAACTGTGAGGCCGGACTTTGTATAATTTCAATGGACCCTAAAACGTTACTGTAAAGGAAACAATTTATATGGGTATACGAGTATATTGATGTATGTTGACTAGATGCTGCGCTAATGTTAGACTCTCCCCGCTGCTGTCTGTTTGTTCTGTTATTGTAAGTATTTCTGTTAAGTGTTTCTCAAAAACAAAAATGAAAAGTAAATAAAAAAAAAAAAACACCTTTACCTTCACACTTATGCTATATACAGGGTGGGGAAGCAAAATTTACAATGAACATTTAGTTGTTTTTTCTCAGCAGGCACTACGTCAATTGTTTTGAAACCAAACATATATTGATGTCATAATCATACCTAACACTATTATCCATACCTTTTCAGAAACTTTTGCTCATATGAGTAATCAGGAAAGCAAACGTCAAAGAGTGTGTGATTTGCTGAATGCACTCGTCACACCAAAGGAGATTTCAAAAATAGTTGGAGTGTCCATAAAGACTGTTTATAATGGAAAGAAGAGAATGACTATGAGCAAAACTATTAAAGAGAAAGTCTGGAAGATACTATTAAAGAAGAATGGGAGAAGTTGTCACCCGAATATTTGAGGAACACTTGCGCAAGTTTCAGGAAGCGTGTGAAGGCAGTTATTGAGAAAGAAGGAGGACACATAGAATAAAAACATTTTCTATTATGTACATTTTCTTGTGACAAATAAATTCTCATGACTTTCAACAAACTAACTGGTCATACACTGTCTTTCAATCCCTGCCTCAAAATATTGTAAATTTTGCTTCCCCACCCTGTATATATATATATACACACACACACACACACACACACACACACACACACACACACAGTTGGACGTGCACTTCAGTTACACACCTTAATTTTTACCTATTAAGGTTTTATTTGTAAAGCCTTAAATTAGTCATATGTAATGTTTACGCTTTAAAATCTAAAGGTGACATAATAGTGTTAAAAAAAAAAAAAAGAGTTCTGACATAAATGTTGAAGACGTCTGTGTATTGCAGATATGAACTAAATCAGGCCAATATTATGCTGTGAATGTATACAACCACTAGGGGGAGTAGTGAGTTACTCTGCCAGTCATGTATGATGGTGAAAATGAACACAAAGGCTACAGGTGTAAAAAAAAAAAAAAAAAAATCTATCCATCTATATATAAAATAAAGTTGAAAAAAAACAAAAACAAAAAAAAAACCAAGTGTTTCTTCTAAGCAGGTGAGTTTGATTAAGAAGTTTATGAAGGTATACACTAACTGTTATGTTATTACATTTGTTGATCCGTGGTTCAGACTAAACTGTGACAGCTCTGACCTTGTTTGGACGATTCCAAACAGATCTTTAGTGCGTCCGTTGATAACAAAAAACGTACAAAAATCACAGGTGATTCGTGCTTTTACTGTGGGTGTTTTGTGCCTAAAACAGAGCTGAGCTAATAGAGTTACTGTAGGCTGTACATTATTGCCTGAATTTTCTTCTTAATGCTCTTTAACAGACATGGTCTAAACAATGACAATAACTTTCTACTTTATTCAGTGAGTGCATATTGTTTATTTGTTGGTGTTTCTTAAGCCCTGGGTGTGTTCTACAGATATAACATGGAACTCCTTTAAGTGCCAATATGCCACCACTTTATTAAACTGGTTGCAGCGTCATTATTGAACACATACTTTGCCACGTACATTAAAGCTTATCAGAAAAGTATCAAAACATCAATTTATAACTATGATTACAATTTTCTTTTTTTTGGACTGTAAATGTTTTCATTGTGCTCTGTTTGTTTGTTGTTTACTGTTTCTATCATTATTTCGTGTTTACTCTGTGCTATTTGTGCTCCCAGTGTCACTGAAAATTAGGACAGCCCCCATCCCTCCCCCCCTGCAAGAGCTGCACATGCAGATCAAACATGTCAAAACTATTCTTTTATGTTTCTTCTGTGGTGGAAAAATTTACTTTTTATATTTTATACTCTTTATATTTTATACTGTTAGTACATCTTCTTTTAATGCTGAGTCATTATTCATTATGTGTGATGTTTACCACTCTGTAACACCCCCAACCCAGGAACGGAGTTCTTGCCTTGAGTTAAAACCCAAACACCTAAATGTCTGAATGTGTAGATAGAGGATGGCGCCTGCACTCCAGATTGGATCCAAGCAAGGTTAGAGTGAAGAGGTCATCATGACCTCTTCACGGAGCAGAGAAGGAGTAGTAGGGAGTGGTACGATGTACGTAAGGAATGACATCATAGTTTGAGGGGGTTGGATTTGGTTCTATATAATCTTTAGTTTTCTCTTGTTTAATCAGACTTCACTTACAGAGTTTCTCTGTGATTGACTTCTCAATAAATGCATTTATTTATTTGAACTCTAACTTTCTCTCCTCCTCTTTGTGTGTGGGTTATCAGTTGAACATTTCCATAGCACTTCATTGCTGCAAAAATAACTGTATTTCTTAAGGCGTTAAGTAACTTAGAGGTGATTAATGGTGGAGGGTGTCCTGTTCTTCTCTGATGTACTGTAACTGGTATCACAGGATTCTACTGTACCTGATTGAGCTTTGGCAGGTCCTTTGTGTTCTCCAGTTTGGACCTGCTCTCCTGGTTCCACAGTCTCAGGTAATGACGATATTCAGGAGTGTTCAGTTTCTTCACTGTAATATTTACAATGAGTGTATTATCAGTACATCAGTCACAAACTCACATTATGGATTTATACAAAAGGTACAATAAGCGGCAGCCCAGTAAAAGTGTACTGGTAAATAAATTAAATCAACGTTGTGCACATTGAGTGTAGCTACTACTGATGAGGATGTCGTTTCAGACACGCTGCAGTTTTCAGAACATGAGAATCACACTGATATTTTGACCTGCCAAACTCTGACGACAGTTGAGTTACCTCACACATCATCTTTCTTCTTGTCGGTAAAATGGAGTGCAGTGCGTTGTACGAGGTTTCTATATTTAGCCTCACCTTTCTCAGTCTTAAATGTAACTCGGACAAAGCCATCATCCTTCTCACTTCTGCACTTGGAGTCATGGCCTGGAGACGAAGCAGGACAAATGTTAGACATTAATCCTTCAGTTCAGTTAAATGCTAATTTAGTACGACACTCATATGATCCATTTCCAGTCTCTGTACATTTACCGTAGCTCTAATTCCTCTGCCCTATTTCTTTGCTCTATTTCTCTACATCTGGAACAGCTAACTATTTAAGTAACGCTCACATAAACCGTATTATTAACACTTAAATAATGTGTGACTTGTGATTTTAATGCACCGTGTATCTAAATTCCTGTTGCTCTCCATGAACTAATTTTAAAGCCATGGTGGTTTCATGTGATTACTTGTTTTTTTTTACCCTTAATGAAGTGACAGATACCGTTAAATGTCGCTCTTAATTGTGAAATAAACCCTGATAGTGCGAGATAAGGCCTGAACTTGACTACTAACTAAAGAAATCAATAAGAAATCAATTTAACAAAACTTATTACTCATCTTACAGAGTCTGATCAAATATATGGATCTGAAATGAATATGTCAATGAATCCAGCAGATTTAATGACACATAAGTTAATGTGTGAAGTAACAGTGAATTCCAATTCTCTAACTTATGATCAATGGATCACATGCTGCCACAGTGAGTTAGTCATGATGAACAATAATTCATCATGCATCCTGTATTAATTCATCATGAGTCACACATTGACTGAGCACTAATGTGTGCAATATTTACCACTATTTAGTTCAGTGTTTAGAACAGTATCATCCTTATCATCTAAAATATAATGTAAAAAGCTAAAATAAAGCTAAATCTAATCCTAACAGCAGTTTTCAGCTCAAACAAAGTCTTCAAACATTAGATATTTGCAGGCTTGTGCCTTACACATGTTTAACCTAAATACAGTCGTGAAAAAAATTATTAGACCATCAAAAGTCATCAAAACCAATGGTTATGCAATCAAGTACTAACTCCTGTGTGTATCATGTGACTAAAACAGACAGAAAAGAAAACTTGGAATACCTAAAAGCACTGTTTTGGTCAGTACAATGCCATAGATATTGATGTAAGAACTGAAGTGATTTTGGTTATTATCAAGAAAACATGGAAAATGGCTAGATATCAGCTCTGAAATTAAACTCTAATGAGCTATTTTTGTTGTTATCATTAGATTTGTCCAAACAAATGTACCTTTAGTTGTACCAGGCAATAAAATGAACAAGAAACTGAAGAAAACAAGGGTGGTTTAATAATGTTTTCCACAACTGTATCTAAAGACTTGTTATTGTTGCTTTGATAGGTCAGTCTGAATAATGCAGTCTGTAGTTTCAAGGTTCATTAATACACATAGTTTCCATGCAAACATATGACATGTCCATGACCATCAAAATGACAGCATGAGTCATTACTGTACAAAACAAACACTGCAGTGTTTTATTTGTCAAAGAAGAAAACAATGATACTTTTTCTGCTGACATTTAAAGGGGACCAGTATTAGTCATGCTTTGTGCTTTGTGTATTACTTATAAGTAAGAGATGTGCAAAGTCAGTGAAAAAAAAAGCCATAAATGCACCACACTGGACATTTTTTATGTGAATTACATGCGGGGGTAGAACCTATAGGAAGCAGTCTGGGTGATGGAGTGCAAGTAAACAAATAGCAGTCAGTGAGTGAGACTGAGTGGAAAGCATGTGTTTGTGTTTGTTGTTTGTGCAGCTTTGTACTCCGCCATTGTCCTAGACATGTGACACCACACTGGTAACATGTCTATGACCACGCCTGACTGACGGACCAGTGACTTGGTACTCATGCATACTTGACAACAGGCTACGGCGTAAGTTACCTGATGGATCCGCTAGTATTATATGTGATCTTTTGAAATACCTAACAATGAAAATTCATTACAGGTACCCTTTAAGTTTCACTTGAAGGTACGGGAGACTTTTGTCACCAATTTTTCATCAAATCTGTAAAACCCCAGTCATATCCTCAGTATCACAAATCTCTAAGTCTTTCTGTGATTACTCACCTGAATCTCTTCCCTGATGGTGAACAATTTCAAGGTGTACTCCACCATAAACAAACCATTTGTTTACAGAGCTGGAAGGTAACTCGGGCATCTTCAGAATTTTGTCGCGACATGCATTGTGGGAAGCGGAGGTTCGCGCAGCCTATGAGCGCAGCTGCTTGGCAGTGGCAGCCATAGACAGCGGCAGCTGCAACAAACACAATGAGGAAATGACTGGAGCTCCGTTTCCCTCCATCCGTTTCCGTGTTTCAGCCGTTTCCACTTCATGTTTATTTCATCCATATAATATCAAATGGTTGCACTGCCATTGCTGCTGCCAAGCAGCTGTGTGCATAGGCTGTGCAAACCTCCACTTCCCACAATGCACATCGCAACAAAATTCCGAAGATGCCTGAGTTACCTTCCGGCTCTGTTTGTAAACAAATGGTTTGTTTATGGTGGATGGCACTTTGAAATTGTTCACTGTGAGGGAAGAGATTCAGGTGAGTAATCACAGAAAGACTTATGGATTCATGATACTGAGGATATGATGAGGTTTTACAGATTTGATGAAAAATTGGTGACGACAGTCTCCTGCACCTTTAATGGAAAGTAAAATACTCTTTCTAACAAACTGATGTAAAATCATAAACTATGTATGTGCTTTTCTCACACAAGGGACAAACTTGTTTAAAGAAGTTCATCAGGACTTCTTCTGTTTTGCATGAAATAAAAGGTTTTATTTAACACTATCACATTAATTAAAGATACGTTCTGATCCGTAGTTCTTACCAATGGATGTTTCTGGTGTGATGTCTTCAAAGAAGTACTGGGTGGCCTCAAAGGCAGAGTCGGGTTCTTCCTGTTCATGAGTGATCTCTGAGAGGAGAAAATGCAAGCTTTTACTGCATGTACTACTGCAAGTGTTCTCACCATTTTACTTGTCATTTTATCCAATCTTCTGCAGGATCATCATATTATTAAATGTTAATAAAAGCTGAGAGTTCATTAAACTGAGAACTCATTTTAAACCTAAGTGAATACTTAAAATGTTCCTGTTATGCTGTATTAAAAAAAAAAAAAAAACGTGCTGACAAATGAAATCCAAAGAAAGCCAACTGCCTCGTGAAGCGACACAAAGCGCTGACTCTTCAGTCGGGCAGCTCTTTTATGTAAAGCTAATAATCCCACTCCACAGGAATTAATTGTATTCTAAAGTCTAATTATTTTTACTGGAGCGTTGAGTCCACACTCACTCACCTGGTAAAACGTGCATTTTGTAGAGGAGTTTGAGCTTCTCAGTGAGATCCCCATGACAAAGAACACCTACAAGACAAAACAATAAATGGGATTCATCACCCTGCGCGCAACATCAATTATAACTTAAGATGCGAGTCCAGGATTCCAAGGCACAAAACAACATTTGCAAATTCAGTGTTTTCATGTGTGGCCATGCGACAGTGGAACACATTACCAACGGAGCTGCTAACAATTACAAACTATCACACATTTTTCCACAAGGTGAAAAAACAGCTACTCTCTAACCAAACCTGTAGTTATAATGTAACATGATATAAAGATGCTTTGAGTGTGTGTGTGACAGACTGCAGTGGGAGGAATCAGAGTGAATGGTTGGATGTGAATGATTTTTTTTTATATAGAAGGAGTTATAGAAATGCATCTTACACTGTTCTTTGCTTATTTTAGTTTTTATTTATACCTGCTTTTTTAACCCATAAAGACCCAGAGTTACTTTTGTGTGAAATCCAAAATATTTTGTTCTCTATATTTAACTTTTCTCAATTGATTTATCCAAATTTATTATGACATAATCCTCTGTATTTTTAGTTTTTCAGTGAACATTAGGTATTTTCCTGTATTTAATTTACTGATTATGTAAATGTTCATAAAAGCTCAGATTAAAGTTGAAGGTTATATCAAAAACAGAGAAAACTGAAGAAAAAGTGACTTTTTCGGCAAAATACATCATTAACTGAACATATAACAACTGCCTATGGCCGCTTTTATTTATCAAACTCCATGGGTTTCACTGGTGAATCAATGTTGTAGAAGATGACAGTGTTTCTACGGTAACTACGGAGCCTCTGAATGTCCAAATGGGTCATATCTGATGACCATGAAAAGATGACAAACTGTATTTTACCTGAAATACTTCAACATACTGATAGGTTTAGTGGTTCAGAAGTTATTAAACATTTTAGATCAGTAGATGGTCTTGGTCGTCAGTGGCTGTTTGGGTCTTTAAATCAGCACTAGTGCAACAACCTGGAACACTACATCTGTCCTGTTTAAGGTTAATGTATATTGTGCATCATCCCTATCTAGATAAATAAATAAAATACAAAAATGACTTAAAACTCCATGAAACTCTTTTTCACTCACCCAGTCCGCTGATGAACTCTCGGAAGTTGATGAGGGCGTCTCCGTTTTGGTCCAGAAGCCTGAAGAAGCGCAGCGCCAGTGGGTCCGAGTGGGCCCCGTTGGCCCAGGGGAACAGCAGGTTGAAGAGGCCCTTGAACTGCTCCACATCGATGCGGTACTGCTCCAGGTAGGGCAGGCTGGGGTCGTGGCGCTCCGTGGGGTTACTGCTGCCGCCCCAGTAACAGCTGGTTAGGTGCTCAGCCTGAGGACCACAGAGGAATAAAAAGAACATAGCATTCATTTGCAGCACATAATAAGGATAAATAAAGACAAGGACAAAGACTGTTTTTTTGTTTGTTTGTTTGTTTTTTCCTCTTTTTTACTCCAGTATCACTTACACTGGTGTATGAATGCGTATGAATGTTCGGTGGTGGTCGGAGGGGCTGTTTGGCGCGAATTGGCAGCTGTGGCTACATATGCAGTTTACCACCATCAGAGTGTGAATGTGTGAGTGAATGAATAATGGATCCATAATGTAAAGCGCTTTAGGTGACTTGAAAAGCACTAATAAAATGTAATCCATTATTATTATTATTATTATTATTATTATTATTATTATTATTATTACCTCTGCCAGGAGGTATTGTGATCGCTTTGCTTTGTGTGTGTGTGTTTGTTTGTTTGTTAGCAAGATAACTCAAAAAGTTACGGACGGATTTTCATGAAATTTTCAGGAAATGTTGATACTGGCACAAGGAAGAAATGATTAAATTTTGGTGGTGGGCCACCCCTGATCACCACCAAAATTTAATCATTTCTTCCTTGTGCCAGTATCAACATTTCCTGAAAATTTCATGAAAATCCGTCCGTAACTTTTTGAGTTATCTTGCTAACAAACAAACAAACACGCACGCACGGGAGGCAGATCTGTCTTGGCGGAGGTCTGTGCTCTCAGAGTGCTTTTCTGGTTATTATTATTATTATTATTATTATTATTATTATTATTATTATTATTTTCCATAGTTCACATGTTTATTCACATACCAATTCACCATTCTCATCCATTTATCTGACAATTACATCTGAATCACACAGACAATACAGAAAAGGATGATTGGTTGTTTGGTCCTCCCTCAGCAGTACAAAAGATGTAATTTATACAATACAAAATGAAAAACTAAACTCCCAAGAACAGGAATGCTGAGGTGCAAATCTGTGATATTAAAAAGTTTAAAGAAAAAAAAAAAACAGACACAAAAGGGTTAAAAAGGAAAAAGGGATGAAATGGACATAAGACATGGCCTTAGAAAAACAATGGTTGAACTGGTGTGGCATATCTAATCCATCTTTCCCATCTTTTCAAAAACAGACCTTGCTGTAGTCTTATTGCAAAAGTAATTCTTTCATCTTAAAAAGTCATAAATTATGTCAGTCCACTTTACTGTAGGTTTTTCTACTTTTGGCCACTTTCTTGTTATCTGTGTTAAAATCTGAAATAAATATTTGTCATTAGAGGAGACATTTTCTGATGGTAGAACTCCTAAATATAACGATACAAACTCAAAAGGAATGTTTCTCTGGAATACTTTTTGTAAAATTGTATAGACCTCCTACCAGAAAGGGAACAATACTAAATAAAACCAGAATATGTGAAAATGATTTGCCTCGATGCATTGGCACTGTTTCCAGCATGTAACTGAACTGGTATAGTGTGTTTTTTGAGCTGGAATGATGAAAAATCTAATAAGGTTTTTCCAGCAAAACTCTGTCCATATTGTTGAATTTGAAGTTTCCCATTCTATCTCTCTTAAGTGTTCCAAATCTTCTTCGTTTAGATTTCCTTCCCTCTCCCATTTCAGTTTTCCGTGCAGTGACATGCCTTTCATTCGTTGTAAACCCCTATAGAGTCTTGAGATGTGTTTTTTTGTCCCGAGTCTGAAGCATATGTGTCCATAAGTACTTTTAATAACATGTTATCTCACTCCTCTTGTTTGATCTCTTTCCCAAAGACTGCTTTTTTTTAAATAAATAAATGTGGCTTGACTAATGAATTATGTTTACAAAGTAGAAACATTACAACACGGCCTTTGGAAAACAATTTCACTCTTGAATAAGTTGAGTCATTATCAACGCTGTCCCAATACAAAGTGGCACAGTGTTGGAAAAAATTAATCTTGACTGTGTGTTTATGCAGGCCTGCAGCACATGAGGAGCTTAAACTAAATGATAACAGATGAAGAGACACGTAAAACAAAGGGCTTTTATGGATTTTATTGGACATGCCTCCTTGTGATTTCCTCTATTTTATTTATTTATTTATTTTTTAATTTTTTATTTATAAAGAGCACTTACAAATGACAATGCCACAATCTGTTACATTCTTCCTCATACACTTATTTATCTATTTATTTATTTATTTATTTATTTATTTATTTATTTATTTATACCATAACATTTACATATGAACAGTCACAGATCATCAGAGTATTTCTCCATGTAGCTCTTTCAGATGTTTTTAGACCTTTAGGTAAACATTGGTGAGAACTATTTTCCACAAGAACATTGGAAGCTTTCACATTGGAAGGTTTTTCAAAGACAAAATTCCTGTGTAGCAGTATAATGAAATAAAAAAGGGTTCAGGTTAAAGGTCATAGGCAAAAGAGAGAGAGAGAGAAAAAAAAGTCTAGATCAATAAGACACTGTTTCCTGACCCTTTTCCAATAATTTAAGAGAAGTCTGGTCTTATAGGTTTGACATACTCAGTCCATTTACTCCAGATTTTGTAAAATTTCTCTTTCTGGACTCTAAGGGAATATGACAACCGTTCCATCATGTAAATTTCATGAATAATATCGATCCATTCATCTATAGTCTATGTTTTATTTTTAACTTAATGGCTGGACTTTTGTATCTAGAGCAGTAGTTCTTAACCGGGGTTCGATCGAACCCTAGGGGTTCGGTGAGTCAGTCTCAGGGGTTCGGCGGAGGTCAAGACACACACTCGACTCATTAGTCGGGTGTGTGTGTTGGGCTAGGTCCGTGTATGTAAACAAACGGCTTCGGAGACTCTTTCTCTGATTGACATCCAATATACGCAGTGTATTGTTGTTGCTTATAGCACTACAACACATCCGGAAGTGTTTATAATCTCTTCCACTCGTCTGACGATGAATTATTTGAGTATTTTCCACATCGTTGTTATGATTTTTGCTACTTCCTGTTAACCACGGAGGCAGCCATGTGTAGCGTTTGTTTACATTTTTCGGTCACCGCACTGGTCAGTTACAATAATGTGACAACCGACGCACCGCCGCGGATGGAGAAATCGTATTACGCTAAAGCCGAGCTAGTGCCGTAATAAAACAACGATCACAAAAATACTGAAGGAGTATAACGAGAACTTTTTTTTTTGATACACTTCATGCAATTATCTTTTTTTTATGTCAAAATTGCGTGGTTCGGAAAGTTCGGAGCAAGATGAAACGAAAACCGGGTTGACATGACGGCCTACACATACATATACACAACAACAGAAGTCAGACTGATTTGCAGTAAATATTCATTATTATTGGAGCCTGATGGAAATTAGGTGATGGGTGTGTGTTAAAATGTTAAAAATGATAAATAGCATAAATACAATAAGTTCATTATTGGAATACATAAGGTTAAAAACTAAAACCATTTCAGTGTGGTAGTATTAAAAAAGATCACGTCTTTGTGAAAAGGTATGTAATTTGTTGTGAGTTCATGCACTGTATTGGTTTTGTTCTTTGAACACAGTGATGTTAATGCATGGTTCATTTCGTGCACCAGTAAAACATATGCCTGTGTCATGAATTTGAAAAAAAATCATATTGTATTTTTTAATAAAGAAGGGTTCGGTGAATGCACATATGAAACTGGTGGGGTTCAGTACCTCCAACAAGGTTAAGAACCACTGATCTAGAGGCTGTAAATGTGAAGCCTCAAAGCAAGAATTTTCAGTCTATAACTCACCTTGAAGAGAACGTAAAGCTCCTCCAGCTCATCGATAGTGAAGGCAGTCTCTGTTACAATAGTTCTGACCTGAAACATGATAAAATTACATTAAGTATAAATACAAGTTAAACAATTACATTGACTGTGAAAGGAAAGCAAAAAATGACTAGAAAGTGGTGCCATATCGATGCTATAATATTCAACATAACTGACTGAGAAATGCTCTGATATCTGCACAAAAGGCTGAGTAAGTGCATTACAGTTCAAAGCTGAGTCAGAGGACAGTATTTAAAAAGATTTAACATATACGGGTTAATGTGTCCTTACCACGTTGCGTTTAGTTGTATCTTCAATTGTCTGTATGACCCGCAGCCGCTGTTTAAAGCGCATCTGTTCAATCACATCTGCACGGATCGAGCCAAATTTCTGAAAAATAAGATAAAAAAAAAAAAACATGGACATGTCATTATAAGTCAGCCATAGTAAAAGTGGGCGTGGTCAAGGGCGTCACAGATGGACTGGACAGCCCGCTACTTTTTGATTCATAACTTTTGAACCAGATAAATTTAAGATAAATATTACACATAATCGGAAAGGTTCAAATGTTATCTTAAACATACTCAAAAGGCAAAATTTAGTTTCAAATGTTCTTGAATGAAAAGTATCAAAAACTACTGCGTCACAAATGGGCAAAAAATTAATGCCTATTTTTTGCATGACTTACAAAGTTCTCAAAAGTGAAGTTCCTATGACATTTTCATCCTAAAATTTAATCAGTATATACCTTAAACTCTTTTCAACCTAATTATTGGTTAGAGGCTAAATATATTTTATCATACCTAAATAGCAAGAGTTTTGAAAAATGGCAGTGTCACGTACGGACAACAAAAGTAAATATCAAACATTTTTTATTTCAATTATCAAGATCAAATAATTTTTTCTTTATAATATTTATGACATACAAATAATATCAACATTATATTCAAATGTATTTTGCATAGATATATGTATTTATTAATTTTAAACACTGACTTAAATAATATAACAGTCAAATATCAATGTATTTGGAATAAAATCAGTTTATTTATGAGTTTATAAAATGAACCCAGAATAACAGCAGAAAACGTTGTCACTTTCCAAACATTTCACACTCATAAAACTCCTCAAATTTATTTATTTTTTTACAAATTTTTTCTCATTTCAAAATACATTTCCCTGAAAATATAAGTAATTACCTACCCCAAAATATAAGTTTGGTGTAGATTATTGTAATTGAATTTTTTTGACCTAGGCCCATATTCCTAAAGATTCTAAGTGCAAAGAGTTGCTCCTAGTGGCCAAATTCTAAGAAAATTCTTAGAATCATGGTGTTTTCTTAGAATTTCCCCTAAAAATGAAGAGTAGATCCTATCATATTGTGAGGCAATTTGTTTTTCACACATTTTGTAGGATAATTTTAAAGTATAGCTTACTATTCATTTGACAGATAATTTTTTTTATGTGAAATATTATTTACAATTACACAGTCTTCATAAGATTAGATTCTATGATTAAGTTTATCAATTTGAGGGTCCATCCCTTGCCCATTATCACCAAAAGTATATTTCTTTCTAGCTTTTAAGATCAACCAATCACAGCTTTTGAAATGATGACTCATACCTAGCAAAATAAAAAGCTATTCCTAAAGAATCCTAGCCCTGAAGAGACCTCCTAAGGCACAGGTGTCAAACATGCGGCCCGGGGGCCAAATCCGGCCCGCCAAAGGGTCCAGTCTGGCCCCTGGGATGAATTTGTGAAATGCAAAAATTACACTTAAGACATTAATCCTTTTAGTTCAGGTTCCACATACAGACCAATTTAATCTAAAGTGGGTCAGATCAGTAAAATACTATCATAATAACCTATAAATGATCACAACTCCAAATTTTTGTCCTTGTAAATGTAAAAATTTTCCTGTCATTTTACTGTATTTACACTAAAACAAACTAACATTTCACAACAACATGAATAACCTAAACCAATATGAACATTTTAAAATGTTTGAAGTGTAATTTTAACAATATTGTGCCTGTTATTAAATCTTTTGCATATTTGTTGATCTACTGTGATCTGTAAGTTGTAATTTACACATTTAAATGACAAACTGGGACATAATATTGTTAATATTGCACTTAGTTTTTTTAAGAAATTTCAGTTTGTTCGTGTTATTCACATTGTTTTAAAGGATAGTTGGTAGATGTAAACATTTTCATCTCATAATTTTACTTTTTTCGCTCTAAAACATAGAGGAAAGTTTGGAGATGACATTATTTCTATATTATTATGTTATTATTTCACTGGTCTGGCCCACTTCAGATCAAATTTGGCTTAATGTGGCCCCTAAACTAAAATGAGTTTGACACCCCTGTCCTAAGGTGAGATCTGTTCAGAGCAGGGAAAAGGACTTTTAAGGGGCTTAGCAGTTCCCTAAGCAGAGGACAAAATGGCCGACAGAAGCAGCAGGAGGGATATTCTGCAAACACCGGATGAGAGTGAATTAACCCTTTCATGCATGAATTATAAGAACCTCAGTCAATATTTTTTTCTTGAGTGATTTTATTCCACTTCATGCATGAAAAAAAAACATGCAACTGATTTTTATTTTTTTTTTTTTAAATAAACATTTTTTTTCATGGAGTTACAAAAATGTCCACTCAGTTGGACATCATGTGTTTAATTTTTTTAAGGAAAGGAACATGTATTTAAAACCCATCATCAGAAAGTATGATAAGATAAGATAAGATAAGATAAGATAAGATAAGATAAGATAAGATAAGATAAGATAAGATAAGATAAGATAAGATATACTTTATTGATCCACCAAGGGGGAAATTGAAGCTTGTACAGCAGTGCAAGACAGTATGGGTCAATACAATAGGAAAATAAAGAGAGAAAAATATAAATAATATAAACAAGTGTGTTAAAGTGGCTAAAGTGACAAAAAATGGCAATAATAACAATAATAAAGTTATATACTGTGTGAAAACGATGATATAAAAACATTTTTAATGCCGCCAATCTGATGTTTTCTCACATTTTAACATACTCTAATACTAGTTATTACTCACTTCATGGAAATAACATGCAAAAAAACAAAAGATTGATTTTTAATTGATTCACACTCAAGCATGTTAGTGTAGATCAGGTTTATCCAGAACAGCACAGTTACAGTAATGGTCTGAACGTCAGTGTATTATGGGATGGTGCATAAGTGTCCACTGTGTTGGCTGATATGAACCTAAAACAACAAAACCCATGAATATACAAGAGAACAGCTGGAGAAGAACTGTCCACTGGAGTGACCACTGTGCATGAAAGGGTTAATTAAACGCTACAGATTGGATCGTGCAGGAATCATGTTTGTGGTTGATCTCATTACAGATGCGCTTACTTCTCCAACCCAACGCCACAATGCAATACCAACCCAAATGAAAGTCATCACAACACTGAGGTATTTGGCAACAGGGAAAATGCAACAATGCAGCAGTGATGACCTGGGTCTGTCATAACCCTCCATCAGCAGGGTCATCACCCAAACACTGGCAGCATTGTCACAACCACATATTGTGAGACAATTTGTTTCATTTCCACTGGATGTCCGCACTTTACAAACTCACAAAAGGGCATTCATGGACATCGCAGGATTCCCCGGTGTTGTGGGTGTAATCGATGGCCCCAGTACCAAAACTGAGTTGAAATGTTGAAAGTTGAAAGTGCAAAAATTACCAGCATGCCAATTAATATGAGCAAATAAATATAACTATGTGAATACTGTGCAAGTGGGCCTGAGTTTTTTCACACATTTTGTAGGATAATTTTAACCCTTTCATGCATGGTGGTCCCTACAGTGGACAGTTACTCTACAGCTTTACTCTTGTATATTCATGGGTTTAGTTGTTTTAGTTCCATATCAACCAACACAGTGGACACTTATGCATCATCTCATAAACTGCAATTCATACCATTATTGTAACTTTGCTGTTCTTGATTGGTTCTTGAGTGGAAATCAATTGTTAATATTTATTTTTTGCATATTATCTCCATGAAGTGAGTAATAACTAATATTAGAATATGGTAAAAATGTGAGAAAACATCAGATTAGCTGCATTAAACATGGTTTCATTTCACTGTTTTCATATCACTTTATGATATTGGGTTTTAAATACATGTTTCTTTGCTTCAAGAATAAAATTCATGCTGTAGCTGAGTGGACCTTTTTGTAACTCCATGAAAAACAGGTTGATTTAAAAAAAAAAAAATGCAATCACATTGTTTTTTTTTTTTCATGCCTAAAGAGGAATAAAAACACTCAGGAAAAAAAAAATCTTGATTAAGGTTCTCATAATTCATGCATGAAAGGGTTAAAGTATAGCTTACTATTCATTGAACAGATATTTTCTTTTATGTGAAATATTATTTACAATTACACAGTCTTCATAAGATTAGATTCTATTATTAAGTTTATCGATTTGAGGGTCCATCCCTTGCTCATTATCACCAAAAGTATATTCTTTTCTAGCTTTTAGGATCAACCAATCACAGCTTTTGAAATGATGACTCATACCTAGCAACGAGGTCAACCACACCTCCTCACTAAGATAGGAATTTCTGTCCGTTCCTTGCTCAGAGTTCTCTGAGAGTGTTCTGGAATCACTCCTAAGCTAAGACTTCTTGCTAGGTTACGTGAGGAGCTCTGTGAGAGGATTCTCAGAATCTTTAGTAATACGGGCCCAGATGTTTACCTTCCCTTGACTTCGCTCAAGTGGAAAAATACCAAAGATCACAAACCGGCTGTAGGGATTCGCCAGTAGATCGACAAATTTTACACTGTGATCACTATGTCAACTTAAATGGAAATTCTTAGTGAGTGAAAAGAACCAAACGAATAAAAACAAAGAAGACTTTCACATCCTTCTGTTTTACCCTCACATTTCGTCCCCTCTGGAAATTACCCATCTGAGAATGAGTCATTCAGCGTCTCCCACATCAGTAAAACCACCCGATCAAAAAAGGTATGAATGTTGAGTAATGCAGTTATGTCAGAAGCAGTGTAATATCAGTTGTTTACAATTTTCTAAAGTAAACTACATTTCCACTACACATAGCTACATAAAAACTGAAGTAATAACACATCTATCCAGAGGGGGAGACAAACTGCTTCTAAAACACCAATTTCTCTGGTTTTCAACACTGGGTAATTAAATCTCTAAATGCTTCAGTGATCATTTTAATATAAAACCATTGTTGTGACTGATACCAATTTAAGCATAGTAACAATAACTAAATACAATCTATGATTAAAATCTGTTGACACATTCCTCTAATAATAATCTAACTAATAAAAAAAAAAAAAAAAAAGGAGATTGTTGGATGATAACTGGATCTTCACAGTGTGATGTTAACTATTAAACACAACAATCACAGTAACAAGTTGACTGATGTTTCCTCCAACAATACAGAGTTTGACATTTTTAGAGAAACACTACAATAATATATTTCACTTCAATTTTACATCTAAATATACTGTACATTATTTAACTAAAGTATGACTAAAACTAAACCCATTTTCCTGTGCAAATTAATAAAGCTTTGTACAATGTTTACATTAGTAAAAGTACTGGATTGTATTTCACAGCTGTCATTGTTCACTTCTTCAATTTTAGTAAAGATTACATTTTATTAAAGTTACGATTAAGACAGCAAACAACAGTTGTTATCTCATCTGATTCTATGTATCTGAAGCTGAGGATGTCAAAAAACAAACTAAAAAAATGACACAACAGCAAAAGGAATGACAATAATGACAAATGTCAGAATATAGTTTTATATTGTGCTAAATATTGTTGCATTGGTGTGGTTAGTTTTGTATATTATCAATACTGATGTTTATAAACTATATGGACAAAAATATTGGGACACATCATGTCTACAGTTTGTAAGATGTCCTGTTCATGCTGATTTGAGTGAAACACATCAATATTTCCATAATATTTAATGGGAGATTTTTCTTCCTAAGTGAGATGTGAAGAAAGTAGATGGTTAGTTGTGGTAGAAAATTATTATTTACAGTCAGAGCAGGAAAAAATGATTTAGAAATTTAGGGGTAGAACATTTAAATAGCAATGATGACTGAATTGTGCTGTCAAACAATCAAAATCTTTAATCAGATTAATCACAGGGTTGCTGTGGATTAATTTTGATTAATCATGATTAAATATTTATTTTTAATCTATATTAATCGCATTTCATTTTGCATGAGCGAACAGACTCAAGAAAGAAGGGAATATATATATATATATATATATATATATATATATATATATATATATATATATATATATATATATATATATATACATATATATATATGTATATATATATATGCACTTAATGTGCTTATTAAACACCTTCAACAGTTTCAGCAAAACAACTTGAAACAGCTATTCCGTCTTGTATTTTTTGTTTTCATATTTCCATCCAGAGGGCCAACGTGCTGTTTAGTGTCGTCCATCTTTATGGGTTGGTTCTGCTGCCTGTCACTACCGGATCAACTGTCCATTTGTTCATGCATGACGGTAACTCTACGTGAACAAACTACCTAAAATGCGTTGGCAGGGACGTTCACAGTCATTCTGCGCTGCAGATGGGTGAACTGTATTAAAATTTTTAATCAGATTAATCAGAATGATGGATTAATCCATGTTAATGTGTTAATTTTGACAGCCCTAATAAAATTCAATCAATCAATGTTGAGCAAAATTAAGTAAAAACTATCTCTGAGGCATTTTGGAAGCAAAGATAACAATTTTCACAAAACTAACCAATGCAATGATATTTATCAGAATCAACAGATGACATATCATGTTGTTTTTTCATGTACTGTAGATAGTGGGTATTACGATGGCGACTCTGCACTTATCAAAGATCTGAGGAAGGTGTGTGGATCTGTTTTCTGCTCTAGAAGAATGTAAACAAACCTAAAATATAGATGTGAGTTTACACTAACATCCGCCTTTACCATTAACCTGTTAAACCCTGACCATATTTTCGGGGGAAAAACGCCTAAAAAGACATACCCAAAGTAAATGAAGAATTACTCCACAATAATAAGGTTCATATGGGTGTTCTTGGTGTCTATGGACATTTAGAGATCTCACAGAATCTATTCCCATTGTCTAAAATATTGTATCTATTACTATGCCTGAGTAAACTGTAACAAACTCAAAGAGAAATTAGAATTTTTTATCCTCGCCTGTTTTTTTTCGGCTGGATTGACGATGATATGCATAAATTAATTGTTCGTGTCGGAGATTTTTAATAGCGTATATTTCACCCCACAAAGATTAAAAATCATGTTTGAACATTAAAGTTTGTACTAAAACACACTTTCGATGTACTTTTATTAACATTAGGGTCTAAACTTTGAGCAAAAGTTGAAAAAAACATCCATTGTCCTGATTTATTATATTTTTATAGCAGATGAATAGTAACCCTTTCATGCACGAATTATGAGAACCTTAATCAAATTTTTTTCCTGAGTGTTTCTATTCCTCTTTACAAATGAAAAAAACAACGTGATTGAAAAATTTCGTCTGAAAAATACATAAAAATAATAAAAAATAAAATAAAAAATAATGCAAAAAAATTCAAAAATATGTTAAAAAAAATAATAATGAAAAACAAAAATTCTTATGAACGTATTTTTCATTAAGTTGCAAAAATGTCCACTCAGCTGGACACCACACGTTTAATTTTTGATGCACAGAAACATGAATTTAATGATAAATTGTGTGAAAACTATGGGGAGGTCTTGTGATTCTGGGGGTTTATCCTCAGGAGAGATCTACATAATGTTACCAATTTATGTCAGAAAAGACATGTAGTGTCTTAAAACTTTAATAAAGATATGTGTAAATAAAAAAAAAAAAAAAAAAAAAAAAAAGAACAACAAAATCCATGAATACACAAGAGAACAGCTGTAGAATAGCTGTCCACTGTAGTGACCAGTATGCATGAAAGGGTTAATATAATTTTTTCGGCCCGCGGGCAGGCTGATAGGACTAAAGGGGTTTTAAAGTTAAATACCTCATAGGAGCTGCGGACCAGTTTGAAGATGTCCACCTCTGGATGTGGTTCTCCATTGTCTGTCAGTAAAGAGTGCAGGTGGGGGATGGGAGGGAGGGTGCTGTCCTTATTGGTTACACTGTCCAAGTACCTTCAATTAAAAAAAAAAAAAGTCAGTGTTAAAATTACCAGAAATAATCAAAACAAACTAATCTTAACTACTCCACCATCTCCTTCACCTGCCCAGTACAGTCATGGCCTCGCCGTCGTCTTTGCAGCCCAGCAGCTGGTGGATGTTAGCGTGCAGCACGGAGAGCGCCAACTGAAAGATGACCTTGATGCCGTCGTAGAAGAAGCAGTCCACCACCACCACCGCGCTCTCGAACGGCATGACCGACAGGAAGAGGGTGAGGAACCAGGACAGAGAAATGGTGGAGATGACCCCCAGGTCCTGCATGCAGTCGTACAGCTGGGGAACGTACTCCCGGGCCAGTTCCTCAAATACCCCCTGATCCACCAGAGCTCCTGGAGAAAGGGAACCACGAGGAGAGGATACTGACACTTTAATGGAGAAAGTGACTATTTTTGGTAATTTTCGCATACATTACAAGACAGTGACAGCAACAGTTCCAGTGAGGACAGTGAATCACCAATCTCAGGTCCAGTGTGGTCTACAGGGTCTGTAAGGTCCACCTCTGCATGAACAGTGAGTGGACCTGCTTTGTTAGGTACCATGAAGTAATGGTACTAATGTAAGGAATGATGTTCAGAGGGAGAATGTGGATGTGGACAGGGGTCTGGATCAGCACTTACACTGTAATGTTGTAATAATAATAATAATAATAATAATAATAATAATAATAACACTGGTCTACAAGGAAAATGCTTCCAGAATAAAAGTAATGAAATTTTACCACATGAGAGTCACTGATAAAGGAAAATCAAATCAAAAATGCTGGTTGGCTGAACTTTCCAAGATACAGCCTTGGGTCAAAATGTGAAATTCAAGAATTAACGAGAGAATGGGTTTGACTCAAAAGGAATATTTGTCTCAGAGCTACAAGATCTACTTCAAAACACTGTCTGCACATTAGAATACATTCACTTTACAGGTTCTATTTAGTGGAAGATTTATCAAACTATTATATAAATGTACATAAACCAATATATATGTGTAATAACACTTTATCATATACCTTGAAAACATCAGCAAACCGGCACTTTTGTTATTTATTTTCCAATTAATCTTATTAAAATACATAACATTTAGCACATTTAATCTCTGAAGCAAATCATTTCTAAAAAAAAATTGTAGACCAGTGTAATAATAACTTTACTTGTATAGCACCTTTAAAAATAAAGTTTACAAAGTGGGCAGACAGAGGGCAAAACAGCAGGATACACGAAGCAAGTAAAAACACTAAAACAGAAGCAACACAATTAGAGAGATGTATGAACAAATTAATAATCAGACAGGATCAAATTTAAAAATTAAAATTAAAAATTAAAAGTTAAAAAGGGACAGACATCACATAAAAGCACGTCTATAAAAATGTGTTTTAAGAAGTGATTTAAAAGATGTCACTGATTCCGCAAGCCTTATCTCCTCGGGCAGGCCGTTCCAAAGTCAAGGGGCCCTGATGGAAAATGCCCGACTTTCGATTTAAGCCTCAACTTTGGAACAGCCAGGAGTCAGTAAAAGTGATGTTCTAATGTTCTTAAACATTTGTTCCTTTCATCTTATGTGTTTTTCTTGTATGCTTTACGTTCGCCAAGGAACAGTGGAGGTTATGTTTTCATCGGAGTTTGTCTGTCTGTCTGTTTGTGTGCAAGATAACTTAAAAAGTTATGGACGGATTTGGATAAAATTTTCAGGAAATGTTGATTCTGGCACAAGGAACAAATGATTAAATTTTGGTGTATGTGTGTGTGTGTGTGTCGGGGGGGGGGTGATCTGCCTTGGCGAGTGCTTTTCTAGTTTTATATTCACTTTGTGGATTTTTTTTTGTTTGTTTTGGCCACTTATGGGTAAGTTACCAAATACGGAAACTTCATTGACCTTGATTTTCTACATAGCAATAACGTTTTTTTTTTTTTTTTTTTTAATTTCACAAAAATAATAGTCTTGTTATGTGCTCCAATAACACACTAAGGTTGAAAATTTGAATTTCAGAGTATTTCTATGAGTGACCTATGAAGGGTTAATCATAAAGGGTCTGTCAGTAACACAAATTATTTACATTAGTTACGGTTAGGAACACATGACTCCTGATAATTAATGCAGGATGTATGTAGGGTTGTCACGATTATGATGTGGAACTAGTCAAGAAAATAGGACATTTCTATTTGTTTCATTAAGCGTTTTTTTTTACTGTTCTCTGTAGGAAGAACAGCACATATTCTATTTAGTACTTTATTATATTTAACCACATAAGACGCTATCAAAAGATGAGGACCTGTACGTTAGTTTCTATCCAAATGAATTGCAAAGTTTAACACAATTTTCAGAAATTTGGAAGAAGAAAATGTAAATACATCCACATTTCCATCTACTACTGTTATGCAAATATTAAAAGGTGGTTCATCATCATGGTTTAAAAGTTTGCCCATTAAAAATCTTATTTCATACAATAATGGTGAATATCTGCGGCAGCCTCAACTGAACCGCTGGTCTAAATCAAACCTTTCATCTTGTTAAAGCCTTTGTCTATGACGTCTTTCTGCAGCGGTCTATACATAGCAGCATTTCTTGGCTGTTTTTCATCTCACATAATTACCATCTTTCGTTCTTCTCACGGAGAGACTCAAATAGACACTATCAGGATGTTGTGATCTGGATCCGTGGAGCTGAAACGAGTTTAATCGGCTAATTTAGTGTCATATCAACTAATGGACCAAGTCACTGTGCATTAACTTTCCTTAACTGAAGATCAAGTGAGTGTGAAGTGACCATTTAAAGGAGTGGTATTTTGCTTTTTTTAATGGAATTATGCCTTTTAAAACATTTCCCTGTGGTCTACATAAACTGTAAATGCTATGCTTGGGTCTGAATTTTTCATTAATTCAACTCTACAGGTCCATCTTCAACCCTATTTCTGAATAATGACACCAGAAAGGTTGTCTTGAGCGCTGGCCCTTTAAATGCACATGAGCCACTTCACGCCCCGCCCCCTCCAGGTTGTTGGCCGTGCTTTCTGTCCCGTTCAACCAACAACTGAACATTTTAGGTAATTGGTTCGAAGTTTGGACATATTTTCAGTTTTTACTACAACCGCTGCTGCTGACAAACAATTATGTTGTACTCAGAGAAACGTTCGTCCGATGTCTTGACCTTATATGTGCAAATGTCATGATGTAACTAGTTATAGACGTAACAAATTAAGAAGGAATTAAAATGGGTTGTAGGAATCTACTCGATTTTCGCCAAAAATGAATATAAAGATAGCTTTGCAGCACCTGGAGGGTTCAAATTCAAACTTTATGAACTGTTAGGGTCCAAATACACAAATAAATGAACCAAAGACTAATAAAAGTGGGTTTAGCAAAATATGAGCCCTTTAAAGCCACAGTGATTAATTGTTTGTTCATGGTCAGCAAAAGGAATTCATGATACATCCTGCATTTTTTCCACACATTAAATAGTCGAGTCATGCACTGGTTTGTAGGGCTGTGCAATTAATCGAAATTCAATTACGATTTCCATTATTACACTCAACGATTACAAAAATTATGTAATTGAGAAAAAACGATTATTAATTTTGAGTTGTTTTAATTCACGCGCACGCAAGCTACCATGAGCTGCTCCGCCCCGCCCCCCTCTAAGCTACAGTTGCCAGCTAGCCGGCAGGTCCACCCCACCAGGAAAGTCGTACCTAGTGATCTTGAAAAATGGCAAGAGAATCACAGGAGAAGCGCTTGGTAAACAAAAAAGGCAAGTCAAATTTAACTGTACGGAATCACTTTGGGTTTGATGAAGAAGACGAAGAGCAAAAACACATCACGTCCAAAAAGTGTTTGGTAGTTGTGTCCGCACCGACTGCTAACACAACAAACCTTTTTAACCATTAACAAGTTGAACCACCGCTACCTTTATGATAATCTGATGAAAAACCAAAACACAAAAAAAACAACAACTCCGTCTACAACTTCGTCCGCAATGCAATCTTCAATCTCCGAATCTCTTTACGCTGCAACTCCCTACTCATCAACATCGGAGAGAAAAGATAACAGAATCCATTGGCCATGACCTGGTTAAAGGTATGTGCTCCATAAACACCATTGACAACTGGGGCTTCAGACAGATGGTGAATACACTGGACAAACGCTATGTTTTGCCTTCAAGACATCATTTTACACGAGCTGCTACTGCACTGAACATACTTGAATTTATAATTTGCACTTTACGTAAGGTTTTTTTTTTTATTGCTCCAGTTCTATGGCAAGTCTATAGCAGTTTAATTACAATGCACAATTTGTTTACAAAAGGAAACATACTTGAATTTACAGAATACTTATTTGCATTCAAAGATTTTTTTTGTTTCATACAAAAGTGAACATACTTTAAGTGTTTAAAAGCTTTATTTATGTTTATAGAGTGTATTTTACTTTGTTTTGCAAGAAAAAAAAATAAACAACTTTAAGGTTAACAAATAATCGTTTTTAATAATTGGGATTTCAATTATTGCTAAAATAATCGTGATTATTGTTTTTTTTCTATAATCGAGCAGCCCTACTGGTTTGCATTACTCAAGTATTGATTTGTACCAAGGTTATTAACGTTAATGAAAACTAACAAAATGACGAAAACTAGAATTGAAAAAACATTTTTGTTATCTGAAATAAATAAAAACTATAATTAAAAGAAAAAAAAAACAATAACTAACTGAAACTGTATTGCCTGCTTATGAAACTAACTAAAACATATAAAAATTATGGATAAAATTCCCTTCGTTTTTATCAATGTCGGATTGATACAAAATTGATTTATTTCACTCCAGCAATTTTAGGTGTTGGCACCATACGGCACTTCATAGTCCGTCACATGGTTTAGAGTTGCCTTCTGGTCCCCACTCTGGAAACATGGAGACTAAAGCAGCAAAGTCCTGTATGGTATGGTGTTTATGTGAATAAGACAGCGAAGAAGAGAAAAGATATGAAAAAACTAAAACTAATACTAGAACTAAACTAAAACGAAGCATTTAGAAAAAAACAAAAACTAATGAAAACTAATAAAAACTTGCAAACCTGCTCTAAAAACAAATTAAAACTAACACAGGGTGTTACAGGGTGGGGAAGCAAAATTTACAATATTTTGAGGCAGGGATTGAAAGACAGTGTATGACCAATTAGTTTATTGAAAGTCATGAGAATTTATTTGCCACAAGAAAATTTACATCATAGAAAATGTTTTTATTCTATGTGTCCTCCTTCTTTCTCAATAACTGCCTTCACACACTTCCTGAAACTTGCTCAAGTGTTCCTCAAATACTCGGGTGACAACTTCTCCCATTCTTCTTTAATAGTATCTTCCAGACTTTCTCGTAATAGTTGTGCTCATAGTCATTCTCTTCTTTCCATTATAAACAGTCTTTATGGACACTCCAACTATTTTTGAAATCTCCTTTGGTGTGACGAGTGCATTCAGCAAATCACACACTCTTTGACGTTTGCTTTCCTGTGTTATGACCCTGGGTCATAATTTGTCTATTTATATGTATGTGTTTTCTGTTTAGTGTGTGTGTTCTCCCCCGACCTGTAGGTGTGCTGTGCCCTTTTTGTGTCTGTTTTGTTGCAGGTTGCTAATTGGTGGATCGTGATTGCCTGGCCCCTTTAAAAATGGCCCTGGAGCTTCCATCCGTGCTCGCTCTTGCCTCCTGCCAGCTCTCAACCCTGTGTTCGTGTGTGTGACCGTCAGTCTTCGTGTGCCTCTGAAAAATTCGATTGATTGTATTTGTAAATAGTTTTTGTTAAATTGAACCTTTTTCAGGTAGGGGAGGTCAGCTCTTTTGTTTTTCCCATTTTCTCCTGTTTTTGGTTAGGTAGTTAGGTAAGTTTTCTGTATTTTATTTCTTGCATTTATTTTGGATTAGGTAAGTTAGTTTAAACTAGAAGAGATTTTGTTTGTTGTTTTAGCCGCTCCCTCCCCTAACCCTTCCTTAGTTGTTGAACAAAATACTGATAAT
The DNA here is from genome assembly GCF_902148855.1 of Sphaeramia orbicularis. NCBI lineage: Eukaryota > Metazoa > Chordata > Actinopteri > Kurtiformes > Apogonidae > Sphaeramia > Sphaeramia orbicularis. The sequence goes on from NC_043957.1 coordinate 48,870,166, forward strand.
AAATATTGTGAATTTTAGTTTTTGACTGACGTGTGTGCTTGGGAGCTGGGAGGGGACAAAAGTTGAGCATATTATGTTTGCCCTGGTGAACCCCTAGGCCGGGGCGTAACACCTGATTACTCATATGGGCAAAAGTTTCTGAAAAGGTATGGATAATAGTGTTAGGTATGATTATGACATCAATATATGTTTGGTTTCAAAACAACTGATGTAGTGCCTGCTGAGAAAAACAACTAAATGTTCATTGTAAATTTTGCTTCCCCACCCTGTGTGTATATATATATATATATATATATATATATATATATATATATATATATATTTTTTTTTTTTTTTTTTAAAAGGAGTCATAGCAAAGTTAATTGTACGTAAAAGTAACAAAATCCCCAAACTGAACTCGAGCAGAAATTAATCAAGATTACATCACCACTAGTCATATTTCTGAGAGAGCAAGGCTTTTGTTGAGAAAAAAAAAAAAAAAAAAGCTCCTGATAATACATCAATTTTAACTGAGATGTGTAAAAATGTAGTACTTTGTTGCAAGTCTTAAAAAAAAAAAGACTAAGATATATTAGAAACTGAAGTACTTGAATTAAGGAACAATAAAGACTGACACTGATGGTGATTGGTTTCAAAACAACTGACGTAATGCCTGCTGAGAAAAAACAACTAAATGTTCATTGTAAATTTTGCTTCCCCACCCTGTAGAGAAAAAAAAAGTCAAAAGTCAAAACTAAATAAAACTAAACTATAATGAAAAATCCCAAACTATTAATACCTTGATTCGTACCCTTACTATAAAGTGTTACTAGAAAAATAAATCTCATTTTGACACAAATGCATAACCACATGCCCACACTGACCTACGACTCTGGTGTTGTAGTAGTCAGGCAACATCCTCTCACAAAGCGCCACAAGCAGCCAAAAAGCCTCCTCTTCTTTGGCGTAAAGCAACAACACTGATGTTACAATATTCATGGCCTGTTAAGAAAGTTAAAAAGAGTAAGAACACTTCATTAAGGGCTCGTTAGTTTTCCAGTAGATTATGTAGAAATCACACCAAAGCGTGCGTTTACCTGACAGTATCCGATGTTGGGGTTTCTGAATGCGTAGGCGGTCAGGACCCTCCGGAGGGCAGCGATGCCCATCTCATTCTGAAAGGCAGGATGTTCAGGCAGAGAGCGGTGCAAGTCCCTCTCAATCTCCTCTGTCGCTAGGTTGTATTTTCCCATCGACTTCTCCACCAGGTCCTCGTAGTACCCAGGGTGGGTGGCCATCTCGTTGATCGCACCTTAGGAGACACAAGGTTTAACTCAGTGGTTCCCAACCTTTTTTGGCTCATGACCCTATTTTAACATCACAAATTTCTGGTGATCCCAGACATTCAAAACTCAGACAGTTTTTCTGCTAAAATTATTTTTTTTTATCGTCAAGGTCAAGGTCAAGGTTACTTTATTTGTATCCGTAGGTAGATTTGTTTTGTAGTCTAGGTGATTGCTTTGGTATAACAATAATACATATATTGAACATGTAAGACAGGTACTTGATCACGCTTACAGACAGGACAGAAAGTGCTCAGTGTTCCACCATTCATCAGTATAGCAGCATGGATAAGTAAACGAATAAAATAAATAAATAAGATCAAATAAATAAAAACAAGATGCAATAGAACACAATAAAAACCAGAAAAGATAAGAAAATCCGGGATAAAAACCAGAATAAGAACAAAATTTTAAAAATGTAAAAATTTTCATGTAATAATCATGTAATAATTTGCTATACTATGTTGCAAATAAACATTAATTTTTGACGACATTTAGTCTATATAATGTATATTATTATGAACGGAGGCAGAAAAGCCAGGTGTAGATTTCTGCACCATGTGAGAATTTTATTTTCCTTGATCAGGATATGTGTAACAGGGTCAATTACAGGGGTTGGACAAAATAATGGAAACACCTTCACCTCAAGATGATAATGCCCCAATCCATACAGCTAGAATTGTTAAAGAATGGCATGAGGAACATTCTAATGAAGTTGAGCATCTCGTATGGCCGGCACAGTCCCCAGACCTCAACATTATTGAGCATTTATGGTCAGTTTTAGAGATTCAAGTAAGACATCGATTTCCACCGCCATCGTCTCTAAAAGAGTTGGAGGGTATTCTAACTGAAGAATGGCTTAAAATTCCTTTGGAAACAATTCACAAGTTGTATGAATCAATACCTCGGAGAATTGAGGCTGTAATTGCCGCAAAAGGCGGACCTACACCATATTAAATTATATTTTGTTGATGTTTTAAGGTGTTTCCATTATTTTGTCCAACCCCTGTATTTCGCAGCAATGTGGGTATGTATATGGTATTGTGTATTGTTATAATTACACCAAATTCGTTCATTTTATTTTCATTTCTTTTGGTTGGTACCTGACATTGTGGGTCCTGTGGAACTTTTGGTTTGGGTCTGTTCCCCAGCGAGCGATTTACAGTGTGACACTGCATGTATAACTGGAGTTTTCGCACCTTTGCCTCTTCCCTTTTGTTCCGGATTTCTGTAGGAGAGGTAAGCAGCCGTGTAGTTCGTGAAAATTTTTGGTTTAGCCTCTGTTAATTTAATTTTTTTACATGAACCGGCTAGTTCAGGCTGTATCAGGTGCTTATAATGTGCTTAAACACATTTCTGTGTCAGTTTGGTTTATGTAGGAGGTTGTTTAACAGGGGATACTGACCGGAGGTTTTTGTGTTTTCTGTCGCTTGTCAGAACAATAAACGGAGACTGCCTCCAAAGACACATGTGCGGGTCTCCTCATTAAAAGAACACAACGCAGAGTCCGACACCACCGGTTACATATGTACAGTCAGTCCAGCTTGGATTTACAAAGCTGACAATTAATACTGAACAAACAAGAACTCAAACTATGAATTATGAAAGAGCTGCAGCATCTGCAACTGACCACAATGAACATTTGAAAGATAAACAGAACCACGGTGCTTCAGTTTCAGCTTCACAGTTTGTCATGTCTTTTATAGATTGGGATTGTCTCTCTCAACTCACCATATATTTTTTATCAGTAAGTTTTTTTTTTGTTTGTTTTGTTTTTTTTTACAAGAAATTTCAGGTGACCTCATTTGAATTCCAGGCGACCCCACTTGGGGTCCTGACCCCAAGGTTGACAAACACTGGTTTAACAAGTGTTGTTTGTGATGTGGTGAATCACTGGCACCTCTGTTTTAAAATAAATAAATAAATAAATAAATAAATAAATGATTTACAACAGCCAATTTAGGGAAAAATATTATCATCTGCAACTATTTTGATGAAGTGACAGACTATGATAAAAAAAAAAAAAATCATCACTTCTGGATATTTTATTACACCAGCACAGAAATCTCACGGTACAAGATGCTGGAGACTATGTGGTGAAAATAAAGCCAGTCATTTTCATATATTTTGGGATTGCCCTTATATTGTGCCTTATTGACAGGCTTTGAAGAAAAACATGGAGAATATTTTCAAAGTCCAGTTTCTATCTACATTTGAATCCATATACTTGGGAAAGGAGAAACAGGGAATAACACATTCACAGGATAAGTATCTATTCAGAATATTGTCGGTGGCAGGTAAAAAAAAAAGCCATCACTAGGAAGTGGCCAAACAAGGATGCACCAGAAATGGAGGACTGGATAGAGGTTATAGATGACATCTATAGGATGGAGAAGTTGACTTTTTCTGTCAGATTTGATTCAGACAAATTCACCAATTATTGGAAAAACTGAGTTGATTTTGTAACACTATTAAGAGCTGATTTTACTTGATAAGAGTAACGTGCATATAGACCCATGTAAACCCTTGGTTCATGCTACACACTTTAAATGTTTGGTGTTAATCTTATACAGGAGAAAAGGGTTTTTAGAAGGAATGAATGGAATGGGAAAAACACTTATTATTTCTTTTATTTTTATTATTTCTATTTCATTGCTCCCCTGTATGAGTATGTTTTTTGTTTGTTTTTCTTTACATATATTAGTTATACACTTGATGTAAAATGCTGATATGATAATGTTGTCTGAAAAAATAATCAAAATTACAAAAAAAAACATCACTTCCGTTAATATGTCATTAATGTCTGTAATGTACTCTATGTGATCATTTCCACAGCTCACACATTAACAGGGGGTCCCCCAAGGCTCTGTGTTGGGCCCCCTCCTTTTTGCCATATACACCACCTCACTCAGTCAGATCATCCACTCACACGGCTTCTCATATCATTGCTATGCTGATGATACCCAGCTCTATCTGTCATTCCCACCTGATGACTCCACAGTCTCAGTGCGGATCTCAGATTGTCTCTCTGACATATCTGCATGGATGAAAGCCCATCACCTTCAGCTGAACCTGTCCAAAACTGAACTGCTGGTCTTCCCAGCTAAGCCAACCATACAGCAGGACATCTCCATCACTATTGACTCCATACCTCTGGCTCCTACCAGTGTAGTACGTAACTTGGGAGTCATGATTGATAATCAGTTGACCTTCACGGATCACGTTGCCTCTGTCACCCGATCATGCCGTTTCACTCTGTTCAACCTAAGAAAGATCAGGCCATACCTAACCGAACAGGCCACCCAGCTCCTGGTGCAGACTATGGTTATCTCCCGTCTTGACTACTGCAATGCTCTTCTAACGGGCCTCCCAGCTTGTGTTGTCAAACCACTACAGATGGTCCAGAATGCAGCAGCGCGTCTGGTCTTCAATCAGCCTAAAAGGGCACATGTCACCCCCTTACTCATTGAGTTACACTGGCTACCCATAGCTGCCTGCATCAAATTCAAATCTTTAATCCTATCCTACAAAATTCTCAGTGGGTCTGCTCCTGTCTACTTAGGTGCACTGATAAAAGCTTATGTCGCCCCACGACCACTCCGCTCGTCTGGGGAACGTAGTCTGGTGGTCCCCAGACCTTGTACAAGACAATCCAGGCTCTTTTCATGGGTCGTTCCACGTTGGTGGAACGCTCTACCAAGTGCTACAAGAACAGAGTCATCCCTGCCTATCTTCAAGAAGCTCCTGAAGACCCAGCTCTTCCGAGAGCACCTCCTGTCCTAGCACTTTCAAACATTCCATTTTAAATATTCTAATAAGGTTTTTCCCAGGATAACCACAGATTCTTTCACGATTATCTCTGGACCTGCTGTGGTGGTCCGGCCTCTTCCCTGCCCTCATCATCACCACTCACTTATCCTCAACCGCCTCCATGTGTCTCCCCCTACTCCCCCCTCTCCCCCTCTCCCCCAGTCTCTATCTCTATCGCTCTCTCTTTTTCCCCTTCTCTACTCTCTCTCTTTAACCCCAACTGGTCAAGGCAGACGGCCATCCTCCAGGAGTCTGGGTCTGCTCGAGGTTTCTGCTGTTAAAGGGAAGTTTTTCCTCACCACTGTCACCAGTCACAAGTGTTTGCTCCTGGAGGATTCTGTTGGGTTTCTGTAGAATTGACTTAGAGTCTGGTTTTGACCAACTCTATATATAAAATGTCAAGAGATAACTTTTTTGTGATCTGGCGCTATATAAATAAAATTTGATTGATTGAGTGATTTAATTGGTTTTCCCCTGTAAGTCGCTTTGGAAAAAAACATCTGCCAAATGCGTAAACATAAACAGTCATCTGACAGCCACGAGACAGTGGTGTGACATTAATGCCACATAGTTTGATGTTTTCTTTTTCTTTTGCAGGACTGAAGCTGATATTGTACTTGCTATGAAAAAATGACGTGTCAGCATAACACTGAAAAAATCTAAAAACTGAAAACAAATTAAGGCCATTTTACAGCCTAACAGTGCACATCCTATCCTGTAAAGCAGGGGTGTTAAAGATGCGGCCCGGGGGCCATATACGGCCCGCCAAAGGGTCCAGTTTGGCCCCTGGGATGTTTTTGCCAAGTGCAAAAAATTCCAGTCTTGAATTGAATTAAGCAAAAAAAAATTTTTTGCTTGAATTAAGGAAAAAAAATCTTGAATTAAGCCAAAAAAAAAAAAAAAAACTTCAATTAAGTAAAAAAATCTTCAATTAAGCCAAGAAAAATCTTCAATTAAGTAAAAAAAAAATCTTCAATTAAGCAAAAAAAAATAAAAAATCTCAAATTTAGTAAAAGATTTTGAATTAAGCCAAAAAAAATCTTAAAGTTAAAAAAAAAAAATCTTGAATTAAGCCAAAAATAATCTTCAATTAAGTAAAAAAAATCTTCAATGAAGCAAAAAAAATCTCAAATTTAGCAAAACATCTTGAATTAAGCCAAAAAAATCTTCAATTAAGTAAAAAAAAAAAACATCCTGAATTAAGCTAAAAAAAATCTTCAATTAAGCTAAAAAAAAAATCTTGAATTAAGCGGAAAAAAAATCTTCAATTAAGTAAAAAACAATCTTGAATTAAGACAAAAAAAATCTTCAATTAAGTAAAAAAAAAAATCTTGAATTAAGCCAAAAAAATCTTCAATTAAGTAAAAAAAATTCTTCAATTAAGCCAAAAAAAAATCTCAAATTTAGCAAAAAATCTAGAATTAACAACTTAATTTTTTTTCTCTTTGCTTTAGTGCAAAAAATAACATTAAATTATGAAAATATTGACATTTACAAACTATCCTGTAACAATGAAATGTGAATAACCTGAACAAATATGTACAACCTGAAATGTCCAAAGAAAATTAAGCATAATTTTAACAATTTTTCTGCCTGTTCCTCAGTGTTTAGTGTCTTTGTAGAGCTGATCCATAATGCACATGTAGAAATGATATATTGAAGAATAATATTGTTAAAACTGCACTAAATTTTCTCACATTTTTTAATTTAAATTTCAGTTTTTTCAGTTTTTTTTTTTTTTTTTGGGGGGGGCGGGGGGGTAATTTATAAAACTAAGTATTTTCATAATTTAAATGTTTTTTTGTTTTTTTTTTTACCTCCGCCAAGGAGGTTATGTTTTTGCCAGGGTGTGTTTGTTTGTTTGTCTGTTTGTTTGTTTGTCTGTCCGTTAGTGTGCAACATAACTCAAAAAGTTATGGACAGATTTGGATGAAATTTTCAGGGTTTGTTGGAAATGGGATAAGGAAGAAATGATTAAATTTTGGTGGTGATCGGGGGTGGGGGGGCCCACAGGGGGGGCCACTGATTAGCCTTGGTGGAGGTCTGCGCTCTCCGAGTGCTTCTAGTAGGTTATTATGTTATTATTTTTCTGGTTGGGCCCACTGCAGATCAAATTTAGCTGAATATGGCCCCTGAACTAAAATGAGTTTGACACCCCTGCTGTAAAAGCCTGAAACAGATTGTCATCAGTCCATATTCCAGAGTTTAGGGGCTGCAGGTTTTACTCCGAACAAACATTCAGCTCAGTCACACCTCAGTAACTGTCAGACAGAGGCCACCGAACTGGTTTTTACACCCTCAGCTCTGAGAATAGACACAATTAGGGCAACAATCAACCAAATCAAATAAGCAACACAACAGGCATTACGGTAAGAAAACCTGCTTTCAGATTGTGCAGGTAAGTGTGACTAAGGTGAACACTGTGCAGCTATGACAACAGCCCAGTGTGCCATAAGTGGGTCACCGGAGAGGCAAGGAGGAGGTGTTGACATCCCAGCAGCTCCTCAGAACGTGAAGCAGTACATGACTGTGCATGAAACAGGAAAGTCTGGAATCTGAACACACCTGAATGTATCACATGTTGTTATGTTTGGTCTTATGTGTTGCCTACAGCTAAAAGTGATTATCCATTTGCATACCAGATGTTTGGAGTTCATAACATTACACTGACGTAACGCACCATGCGGAATATTTAACACAGTTGAGACAGAGGTAGATGATAAGGCCAAAATAAAAAAACTTGACTTTTTTTCCACAGTTATGGATAATTTACATTTTTTCTGGGTGTTTTCTCGCTTCATGAACTTTTTTTTAACGAAAACTTGCCAAAATGTTGAAAAAACACAAGTGTACAGGGTGGGGAAGCAAAATTTACAATATTTTGAGGCAGGGATTGAAAGACAGTGTATGACCAATTAGTTTATTGAAAGTCATGAGAATTTATTTGCCACAAGAAAATTGACATAATAGAAAATGTTTTTATTCTACAGGGTGGGGAAGCAAAATGTACAATGAACATTTAGTTGTTTTTTCTCAGCAGGCACTACGTCAATTGTCTTGAAACCAAACATATATTGATGTCATAATCATACCTAACACTATTATCCATACCTTTTCAGAAACTTTTGCCCATATGAGTAATCAGGAAAGCAAACGTCAAAGAGTGTGTGATTTGCTGAATGCACTCATCACACCAAAAGAGATTTCAAAAATAGTTGGAGTGTCCATAAAGACTGTTTATAATGGAAAGAAGAGAATGACTATGAGCAAAACTATTACGAGAAAGTCTGGAAGATACTATTAAAGAAGAATGGGAGAAGTTGTCACCCCAATATTTGAGGAACACTTGCGCAAGTTTCAGGAAGCGTGTGAAGGCAGTTATTGAGAAAGAAGGAGGACACATAGAATAAAAACATTTTCTATTATGTCCATTTTCTTGTGGCAAATAAATTCTCATGACTTTCAATAAACTAATTGGTCATACACTGTCTTTCAATCCCTGCCTCAAAATATTGTAAATTTTGCTTCCCCACCCTGTATGTGTCCTCCTTCTTTCTCAATAACTGCCTTCACACGCTTCCTGAAACTTGTCCAAGTGTTCCTCAAATATTGGGGTGACAACTTCTCCCATTCTTCTTTAATAGTATCTTCAAGACTTTCTCTTTAATAGTTTTGCTCATAGTCATTCTCTTCTTTCCATTATAAACAGTCTTTATGGACACTCCAACTATTTTTGAAATCTCCTTTGGTGTGACGAGTGCATTCAGCAAATCACACACTCTTTGACCTTTGCTTTCCTGATTACTCATATGGGCAAAAGTTTCTGAAAAGGTATGGATAATAGTGTTAGGTATGATTATGACATCAGTATATGTTTGGTTTCAAAACAATTGACGTAGTGCCCGCTGAGAAAAAACAACTAAATGTTCATTGTAAATTTTGCTTCCCCACTCTGTATATATAATGTCGGTTTTTCCATTGAATCACAAATGCGATGATTTGTTTATTTATTATCACGAGAACACATGAAAAATTATTCCATAAACATGGTGACGAATGTAAATATCATGTTGATTTACAGATATATTCATTATTACTATATATTACCCCTCTATCTCATACTAAATTAAAAAATGATTTGGTTTCCTGGCGTGTCCACACATACCACATCATGTTTCTGCCGTGGTCCTGCCTCTCTCCTCCTTCATCGTCATCACTCACTTATCCATATAGTTATGATAGTGTTTATTATACAGTTCCGTAGATGTTCTAGTTCAGTTATCTGTGCATCAACTGCATCCACGTGTCTCCCCCTACCTCCCCCCTTCTTCCCCTGTCTCTCTCTATCTCTATCGCTCTCTTTTTTCTCCTCCTTTGCTCTCTCTCTTTAACCCCAACTGGTCAAGGCAGACGGCCATCTTCCAGGAGTCTGGGTCTGCTCCAGGTTTCTGCTGTTAAAAGGAAGTTTTTCCTTCCACTGTCACCACTCACAAGTGTTTGCTCCCGGAGGATTCTATTGGGTTTCTGTAAATTGGCTTAGAGCAGGGGTGTCCAAACTTTTTGTCCAGAGGGCCAGATCTGATAATGTGGACATTGCCAGGGGCCAGTGGTCCCTTCAGACATTTTTTAAACAGTAAAAATTACATATAAATGCGCTGTTCTACAACAATTTTATTTTCATTGTCACAATATTGTTTTTTTAAATGGCAGTGTAACCAAATCTAAGCCACTCAGGTGTGAACAAATAGAAAAAAAAAAAAAAAAAACAATTCTGCCTTCCTTTCACATCTGGAGTCAGATAACATAGAACAAACTGTACAGCGTATCTTAAACATCCAAGTTGATAAAAATCTTAACCCCACATTCATTTTAAACATGACTTATATGAGTAATCATTACTCATATATTACTCAGTAATGTAAAGTCTGTTAACGTTTAAGATTAAAACAAATGACTCTTACTCTTTGAAAAAAACATTCAGAAAGTAATATTTTGTGTCACATCTATAAGTACATAACACCAGCAGTTAGAGGCAACTAACCTGGCAACTTGGTAGCCTGCCTTGGTGGCGAATTCATTGAACTCCCAGGTTCACATGAAAAGTCACTGTTGTGAGTTTAAAGCAGCTTGAATTTGCTTCACTTTTTCGGAACGCTTACTCCCTGCTAGCTTGTTGTATGCGTTAGCATGTTTTGTCTGCTCGTGTCTCTTTACATTGAATTCCTTAAACAAGGCAACAGTCTCTTGACAAATTAGGCAAACATAATTGCCTCAATTTTCAGTGAAAAAAAATTGTAATTCCCATCTCTCCTGGAAGCGGCGGCCCTCACTGTCAACTTTCGTTTTTTTATTTACAGGCGCCGTGGTTAGAAATTAGCGAAAAAGGTTCACGGAGAGGTCACAGGGCCAGATAGAGTTAGAGTGGTGCTGCCACCATGAGGTGAAAGGAGAAACTGCATTTTGAACCTTTTATGATTCATGTACTCGGTTCAACAGTCCAAGCGGGCCATAAATAATACATTATAAAACTGAAGCTGTGGGCCGTATAAAATCTGACCGCGGGCCGTGATTGGCCCCCGGGCCGGACTTTGGGCATGCCTGGCTTAGAGTCTGGTTTTGACCAACTCTATATGTAAAGTGTCATGAGATAACTTTTATGTTATGATTTGGCACTATATAAATACAATTTGATTGATTTCATTGATGTTTCTTTTAAAACTCTTCTTCTTTGCTTGTTGTAACGTCCGTCAACATCCGTTTTTTTTTTTTTTTTTTTTTAATTCAAGTGACTCTAGTTGTGGAAAAAGATCTTTTCATTGCAGTTTTGCTTGATATACTATTTATGCTACGTGTGAAAAACCACCTCTTGCCAGTTTAAAAACTTGTAATCAAACAACAGAGTTTTGGTGAAATTGTCATTTTTCCAATAGCTAAATTTTAATGTGCAAGTTATATTTGCGCAATTTGAGGGTCAATGGAAAAGCAACTCTTGTCAGCAAAAGAAATGAAAATATTATGACACCTTTACTTCAGGTTTTCGTGTTACTTTTATTATGTGTGATATTCACCAACAGATAGACCAAGGGATTATTTTTCTGAGGTATGAGAGATGTGCAAAAAAAATCCCTCAAATGCATTAACACCAAAGTAACAAACCTGAAAGTACAGATATTTATGGTAAAACATAGGGAGTAAAAGTAAAGCACAGATACCTGAACCTCTACTTAAACACTGTGATGGGTGAATTTATATCATATCTATTCTCCTGATCATAAACACAGCCTGGTTCTCTCTCTATATTTGTGTTTCAGTAGAATTTGGATTGCACATTATTTACTTGTGTTGTTGTGATCAAACGTGAGCACGTGAGTGTGTTGGGTGTGGCACAGTTTACAGCAGAATTATTTGCGGTATTAAGTGTATCTTGTTTATTTGACTCACCAGAGAAGAGCAGCCATAATTCCCCTCTCATATTCTCAGGGATTCCCTTGAGGACCAGCTCCTTGGTCTTCTCAGTGCGGTACATACACACTCCCTGTCCGTACTCGGTGAAGTGGTTCTTCCATGCCTGCTCCTTTAGGAACTCCTTAGCCTGACAAACAAAAAGCAACCCACTGTTTCAGCCACATGATCCTGTCTTTACTCATCACAGCTGCAGTTTGGACAAAATTAACCCGTAAGGACCCAGTGTGACTTTTGTGGCAATTCCCAAATAATTTTTTTCTCTCTATTTATTGCCATTTATTCTAATAGTATACTCTGAATTTTGCATTTTTTTCCAGTGAAAATCATCTGTTTTCTAATGTTTAACTGACTGATCATGTAGATGTTCATAAAAGCTCAGAGTAAAGTCAAAGGTTATTGTACCAAAATGACACAAAATGCAGAAAAAGTGGGTTTTTTATTACCTCTGCCAAGGAGGTTATGTTTTTGTCGGCGTTGGTTTGTCTGTCTGTCTGTGTGCAAGATAACTCAAAAAGTTATGGACGGATTTGGATGAAAATTTCAGGAAATGTTGATACTGGCACAAGGAACAAATGATTAAATTTTGGTGGTGATCGGATGTGGGGGGTGTGGGGGGGCCACGGGGGCCCACTGATCTGCCTTGGCGGAGGTCTGCGCTCTCAGAGTGCTTTTCTAGAAAACAGAGCGCAGACCTCCGCCAAGGCAGATCAGTGGGCCCCCGTGGCACCCCCACACCCCCCACCCCCACATCCGTCCATAACTTTTTGAGCCATCTTGCACACAGACAGACAAACCAACGTCAGCAAAAACATAACCTCCTTGGCAGAGGTAATAATAAACCCACTTTTTCTGCATTTTGTTCCGTTTTGATTGTTTCTGATTTCCTGAAATTTTCATCCAAATTCCTCCATAACTTTTTGATTATCTTGCAGACGGATAGACACACAAACAAACAAACAAACAGACAGACAAACACTGGGGGGGCACTGATCTACCTTGGTGGAGGTCTGCGCTCTCGGAGTGCTTTTCTAGAAAAGAGAGCGCAGACCTCCATCAAGGCAGATCAGTGGGCTCCCGTGCCCCCCACCCCACCCCCGATCACCACCAAAATTTAATCATTTGTTCCTTGTGCCAATATCAACATTTCCTGAAATTTTCATCCAAATCCCTCCATAACTTTTTGAGTTATCTTGCACACGGACAGACAGACAGACAAACAAACAAACAGACAAACATTGGGGGGGGCACTGATCTGCCTTGGTGGAGGTCTGCGTTCTCCAAGTGCTTCTAGTCTTATACATCTTTATTTATGCTGATGAGTTTCATGTGTTTTAAAAGCCCAGTTAAATGCAGGCACTGGAATCATCTTAGGCTACAGATGAAACTTTTGCTCAGCAGCAATAATCTAGGCTACGTACCTGTCACTTTATTTGTTTATTCTATTAATCCATAAAGACCCAGTGCTACTTTTGTGTCAGTTCCCAAATGAAATTTTCTCTATATTTAACCTTTCTTAAGTGATTTATGTACAGTTTTTATAATATTATCTTCCGTATTTTGCATTTTATCAGAATAAATCTGGTATTTTCCTGTATTTAATTCACTAATCATGTAGATGTTCATAACAGCTGAGATTAAAGTCAAGGGTTATTATATAAAAAACAGAGAAAACTGCAGAAAAAGTGACTTTTTCAGTCAAATATATCATTAACGGAACAAGTCCAATCACTGTCATTGATCCAACTCCATGGGTTTTACTGGTGAATCAATGTGGTAGAAGTTGACAGTGTTTCCATGTTCTCTTTGGAGCCTCTGAACGTCCAAATGGGTCATATCTGATGACCATGAAAAGATGACAAACTGTATTTTACACCAATTATTTACATGTATTGACGGGATTAGTGGATGAACAGTTTAAATCAGTAGATGGTTTTGGTTGATGGTGGATGCTTGGGTCTTTATGGGTTAAAAAATATATATAATTCAGTTTTGTTTTCATGCATGAGGTCTGATATATTTTATAATCCTGAGACATGATGCTGTGGAATTGAGGTAAACAACAAAGGTTTCTATTAAAGGTTTCTATTAACAGTAAGTCTCATTGCATCTTTACTTTTATGCAGTGTCAGAGAATGAAAATAGGCGTTAAAACTAGAAGCACTCGGAGAGCGCAGACCTCCGCCAAGGCTGATCAGTGGCCCCCCCTGTGGGCCCCCCCACGCCAAGGAGGTTATGTTTTTGCCAGGGTTTGTTTGTTTGTTTGTCTGTCTGTCTGTCTGTCCGTTAGTGTGCAACATAACTCAAAAAGTTATGGACAGATTTTGATGAAATTTTGTGGTCTGCGCCCCCACCCGTGGGCCCCCCCACCCCCGATCACCACCAAAATTTAATCATTTCTTCCTCATCCCATTTCCAACAAACCCTGAAAATTTCATCCAAATCTGTCCATAACTTTTTGAGTTATGTTGCACACTAACAGACAGACAAACAGACAGACAGACAAACAAACAAACCCTGGCAAAAACATAACCTCCTTGGCGGAGGTAAAAATGCTGAAAATTACGCATACAATAATGACATTACGCCCACGTGCTATGGCAGCATAAAATCCATAAATACAAGTGTGTATGTGAGACTGTAAACAGAACAGATTACACTTAGGAGTCACGACAGTCGATGACGTTAAGGACTAACTTTAGGATTGAAATCAACAAAATGCATTTAACTCACCAGCTTTGGGTTGAACTCTTCAGGTGAACGGCGGCGGTACATGGTCATGAGCGCCTGTGTGGCTGTGGGGACACTGCTGTCGTTCAGGTTAAAGGTGCGCTCGCCCTCCGAGCCTAAACTGTGCTGTGGGCTGCTGGACAGTAGGGATCCATGCTGCGAGTAAACCTGGAAATGGCACAGGTATCCGAGTAAAAGTCAGAGTAATCCAAACATGTGTGAAATAAAAACAAAGAATGGATTAAA